>NW_012111364.1:5612935-5619795 GCF_000951035.1 Colobus angolensis palliatus
GAGAAATAGGAACGCTCTTATACTGTTGGGTGGGAGTGGAAATTAGTTCAACCCTTGTCGAAGACAGTGTGGCAAATCCTCAAGCATCTAGAACTAGAAATACCATTTGACCCAGCAATCCCATTACTGGATATATACCCAAAGGTTTATAAATCATTCTATAAAGACACATGCTCAAGTGTGTTTACTGCGGCACTATTCACAATAGCAAAGACTTGAAACCAACCCAAATGTCCATCAATAATAGACCGGAAAAAGAAAATGTGGCACATATACACCATGGAATACTGTGCGGTCATAAAAAAGGATGTGTTCATGTCTTTTGCAGGGACATGGATGAAGCTGGAAATCATCATTCTCAACAAACTATCACAAGGACAGAAAACCAAACACCATATGTTCTCAGTCATAAGTGGGAGTTGAACAAGGAGAACACATGGACACAGGGTAGGGAACATCTCACACCAGGGCCTGTTGGGGGGTGGGGGCCTGGGGGAGGGACAGTGTTGGGAGAAATACCTAATGTAAATGATGAGTTGACGGGTGCAGCAAACCAACATGGCACATGTATACCTATGCAACAAACCTGCACATGGTGCACATGTACCCTAGAACTTTAAGTATAATAATAATTTTTTAAAAATCCACTTGTAACTACTGCTTGTTGGAGTATATTCAGGCCAACTTGAATCTGTGCTCCTGCATTGCAATCTGCAAGCTTGGCCCAAATAAATTCTCTACATATATTAAAAAATAAAAATTAAAAAAAATAAAATAAAGTTCTTCTCTGCCTTGCTCACCCTCCAGTTGTCTACATAACCTCATTCTTCCTGGATGTGGGACAAGAACTCAGAACTAACTGAATGGCTGAAACACCACTTTTCTGGCTGGCTTGCTGTGCTATGGATGGCGAGAACGAGAGATCTGTAACATGCCCTCCCCAACCCTTGGGGCTCTGATATTGCTGGCATCTCCAAGTTTTGGGGCACCATTGCATTCCCATCATCCAGATGCTGGTGCCCACAGCATAAGCCACTTGCAGTACTCCTGGTCCAGCTACAGCCTCGCACAGAGCCGGTGCCTGTGCCAGCACCTGGAACTGCCCACCCCACATGCAGCAGTTGGTGTGCCTGGCTATGCACAGTGGCCAGACTCCACACTCACTCACTCACTCACATACCTCTCACCACTCTGCCTGGCTCACCCTCAGTGGGCATTGGATCTGAGCCAGTAGCATGAGCTGAGTGCAGCCTGCCAGGATGAATGGGCAGAATGAGCCCAGCAGGCATGAACAAAACTCAAGCTAAGTTGCCTCGCCGCTGGCCATAGAGGTTTCCACCTGGTGAGGCAAAACTCAAGGGATCCTGTGATATTTAGAAGGTAGGAGGGAGGTAATAGCAAACTTTCTGCAGGTGTAAATGTGGACAAACTCCAACAGGCATGAGTTCCAATATGGAGTGACCAGCTGACTTGTTCCAGCGTCTAGATATGAGTGTTGTGGCTGTTAGATGATTATGGTTTGGGCAGCCACAAAAACAGTAACAGCATCAGCTTTCTGACATCTGGGTTGCAAATATAGTTGTGTAGCCTTAGAGCCAAAATTCAGGAAGCAGCTCCATAACTTCTTTTCCAGGCCTCCTACTGAGTTTATATCTAACTCCATCTACTAAATCTTTTCTGATCAAAAACAGAGTGGTTTTGGTTTCTACTATGCTGTACTTTGACTGATAAACATTTTTAAAAGACTCCTACGTTGTCCAGAGGAATTTCCTTCTTACCTTGCAGAGCTAACCTGGCAATCCACAAGTATGAGCAGCAACCCTGGGCAACATAGTGAGACCTCGTCTCTACAAAAAAAGAAAAAAAAAAATTAATTAGCAGGGCATAGTGATGCACACCTGAAGTCCAAGCTACTAGGGAGACTGAGGTGAGAAGTTCACTTGAGCCCGGGAGTTTGAGGCCGCAGTGAGCTGCAATGGTACCACTGCACTCCAGTCTGGGTGACAAAATGAGACCCCATCTCTAGAAAATAAAACAAAACTACAGAAGTAAGCAACTGGCCAAACAGCTATCATTTACAATCACTTAAAGAGATCATAAATCCTTTGTTATGGAGAATGGCTCATTTTATCTTGCTGTACTTCATATTTTCAGAGATATCCAAGAGAAAACAGCATTGATAAAGCAAGAAAACAATGTGCTGAAATTTCTGAACTTCAGGAAAATCATAAGTACTCCCAGAAAGAAAAGTCAGGATATTTAGGAAATAGAAAAGGAATACGAATCAGAATTCTCAACTGCAACTCTGGATGGCTGGCAACTTCTAAAATCATTTCAATATTTTCTAATAAAGAGTTTGTTGATAACTCTTTTTCAAATTATGTTAAAATACTGACTACAGAATTTTGTTCAATATTTAGGTAGCATGGATTGACTTTGGTATTGTGTGAGTAAACACTTTCCACATATTTAGCAAATGGATAATATTGAAAAATGTTTTAAGCTAATTAATTTTTATAGATAATATGTATACATGGTATAAAAATTCTTAATGCACAAAAGAGTACCATGAAAATGAAATTTTCATTCTACCTTTATGCCCTAGCCCGTCAGTCATCTCTCTAGACATAGCAACAAGATGGCTTTTTTTTTTAAGGTGCTTGGCTCAGGGCTGAGTTTTTATAACAACTTTACTGAGATATAATTCACATACCATAAAATTTACACTTTCATGGTGTACAATTCAGTGATTTTTAGTATATAAAAAAAAGTTGTACAACCATCACCACTATCTAATTCCAGAACACTTACATCAACCTCAAAAGAAACACCAAATCCATTCGCAGTTTCTCCTCATTTCCCCCACACATAGACCTTGGTAATCACCAATCTACTTTCTGTCTTGAGCAATTTACCTATCTAGACATTTCATTTAAATGGAACAAAAAATAAGTGGTCTTATGTGTCTGGTTTATTTCACTTAGCATGTTTCCATGGTTCATCCATGTTTTAATATAACTTGTTTTTAAATAAACACAATACCATGAGATGGCATCAGTATTTGTTCCGCATGGAGAAAAGACAAAAGTGGGAAGTGAGTACTTCAATTTTTGCTACAATAGCTGTTTATTAGACAGATCTCTTAGACAAGCTGAAGTGTTTACTCATGTTTCAGTGCATATGAATGGCAGGCTTACGAGCTGTTTTTCACAAGGGGCAAGTCCCAAGAAAGCAAAACAGATGGGCAAAGACAGCATCAGTAGAGCAACGTCGTAAAGCTTACAATATTATATGTTAGACAGACAAATAAGGTTAGTTAGGAACAGGAGGTTTCATGTCATCAACTCAAAAGGTGGAGAAGCTTTCAAACAAACAAAAATGCACAGTGATACCTTCTGCTCTTTTAAATCAATCAGATCTTTAACTGACAAATCATAAGCAAACTCATTAACATTGTTCTAAACCTACACAATAGTTTTTTAAAATTTTTTGGAAAATATAACAGAGAAAAAAATGAAAAACAAATAAGTAAATGTATCGATCAAAAAATCTTCATGAAGTAAACACCCTTATAAACACCATCCACACCAACACCAAAGAAGCCTCTCTTGAGCCCCCTCTTGCTTACCTAAAGGTAGTCATTATCTTGACTCTAAGCCTATTTTCAAATTTGCCTCCAACAACATCTTCATTTATTTCTGAGACCTTCCCAGAAGCACATTAACATTTATATTTCTACCAACTCATTTTTAGGTATCTGTTACAGCAGCTATTCACTTCTGATACCGAAATCTACATTTGTTTTCTAGGATTGCCTTACAAATTATTACAAACTGGGTGGCTTGCAACAACAGGAATTTATTTTCCCGCTGTTCTGGAAGTCAGAAATCTGAAACAAAGCTGTGAACAGGACCACACTCCCTCCAAAGGCTCTAGAGGGGAATCCTTCTTTGTATCTTCCAGTTCCTAGTGGCTTCTGGTGTTCCCCGGGCTTGTGGTAGCATAACTCCAGTCTCTGCCTCTGTCTTCATTTGGCTTTCTCTGTGTGTGTCTGTGTGTCCCTCCCTCTTCTTATAAGGATACCAAGTCGTTTCATTCAGGGCCCACCCCAATCCGGTATGAACTTACCAGATTAATTATGTGTGCAAAGACTCTGTTTCCAAATAAGTTCACATCCTGAGGTTCTAGGTGTTCATGAATTTTGGAAGGACAGTGTTCAACTAATTACACTTTCCAATGTCTTTGAACAAAAAACCATGGTCTGAACCATTTGAATAACCTAGTCTGTCAATTCTGAAAGTGAAAATCTGTGCACAGTTCTAAAATCAAGTAATTTTTTAAATCTTCCTCAAATTAAATCTTTTAATTTAAAAGTAAACTTTACTGTCGAAAATGCAAACTTGGGGAGGGCAGAAAGATCACACACAAAGCTGCCACTTCACACCTAGAGGGTTGCACAGCACCCAGCAGCCGGGCCCAGGCGCTCAGCAATTCCCAGGCTGTGCGGTGGCCAGGCAGAGGCGCTCCTCGCTTCCTGATAATGCGGCTGCCGGGCAGAGGCGCTCCGCACTTCCCAGATGGTGGGGCGCCGGCCCGAGGCGCTCTTCGCTTCCCGGACGGTGCAGGGGCCGGACAGAGGCGCTCCCCACTTCCCTGACGTTCCGGCGGCCAGGCAGAGGCGCTCCCCACTTCCCGGACGGTGCGGGGGCTGGGCAGAGGCACTCCTCACTTCCCAGATGGAAAATCAAGTAATTTTAACTCACGGTATTTCACAGGGCCTCACATTTTGAGACATCTGATATTTATTTGATAAAACTGCTGCAACTAATCTGATTGAGGTTAAAGAAAGCATAGATTGTCTATTCTTGTCAAGTTTTGTTATGATCCTTGTAATGTGAATTTGGAAAGTTACTTTTTCAATGTTTTGAGATAGATTTAATAGCATAGGAATTATCTATACCTTGAAGATACATTTTGCTTATGAAACCATTTTGACAAATACTCTTAAACATTATTATTTGAGTGTTCTCAATTTCTTCCATTATTGATTTAATTTATTTAACTTCACCATGGGCCAACTATGTTTATGTGTATTTTCTTACAAAAGTGTTATTTTATAAAAATGTCATTAGATGCATCATAATTTTTAAAAATTTATTCTATACCTTTTATTATACCACCGTTAGATTTTTTTTTAATAGATGAGTTAATTTGACTCATTTACTTATTTGTTTGTTTTTTTAAGACGGGGTCTTGCTATATTGCCCAGGCTGGATTTGAATTCCTGGGCTTAGACAACCCTTCCACCTCAGCCTCCTGAGTAACTGGGCTACAGGCATGCACCACCAAGCCCAGACACTCAGTTTCTATTAAGATTTATCTGTAGCTTTATTTTTTTATTACACTTACCTTATTGTAACTTGTCTTCCTTAGCCTTAATTGAATGACCAACTATTTGCTGTCATAGAACATTTTAGGGGATAAAAGGCTATAATGGAGTTGCTTATAAGTGTTCTCCAGCACTCAGAAGTAAGAAATAGTGGGCTCAAAGGCCCCATAAGTGACCTGAAATCTTCTTAGACTTTTCTAAAAGAAATCTTTATATCTTATAGCCATAGGAATTATATTATAGAAAAACAAACTCAAAATCTAACCAAACCAAAATCTAAACTCTATGGATAGCTGAAACATTGTAAATTAAATTTCCAGTCCTGTAGAGTTTACTTCTTTTTTTTTTTTTAAGATGGAGTTTCACTCTTGTCACCCAGGCTGGAGTGCAATGGCATGATCTCTGCTCACTGCAACCTCTGCCTCCCGGGTTCAAGCAATTCTCCTGACTCAGTCTCCCGAGAAGCTGGGATTACAGGCACCCGCCACTATGCCCAGTGAATTTTTTTTGTATTTTTAGTAAAGACTGGGTTTCACCATGTTGACTAGCTGGTCTCAAACTCCTGACCACAGGTGATCCACCTGCCTTGGCCTCCCAAAGTGCTAGGATTACAGGCGTGAGCCACCACACCCAGCCTAGAGTTTACTTTTAATGGCAAAAACTGCCATTACTTTTGCACCAACCTAATAAAATTAAGACATTCCTGAAAATTGGGATGGGGACATATGAGTAGATTCTGATGATGGTGATAATTTTCAGCCTGAAATTCTGGGCAAGTTGTCAGTCTACCCCTGCCTGAAGAACTGTAATAGCCTCCCCTGAGGTAGTTGCTTTACAAGGGACTACTGTTCCTTGTAATCTACCCTTAACACCTCTCATTGCTTCTAAATCTATAATCAGACTCAGGTGAAAGTAGACTCCAATATGTGAGACACAAACTTAGGAGGAACGATACACACCAAAAGAATTGGCAGATTTTGTCAATTTACATAGACAGATACTGGTGAACCTGTGTGGGGATGGATCTTAAGAGTGTGGTATCAGGGTGGAGGGAATATAAAGTTGGATTAAACTCAATTTATTAACATGGCTTCACTAGCAGAAATTCCAGATTTAGTGTGTTTGTCTGAGGGGTTGGGAGTGACTGTAACAGTTTATTTGTTGATTAACTAAAACTCGGGCCAAAAGGTAGACTACACTTAAGGGAGTCGAATTGCCAAAACTTTCCTGGTGCCACAGAATGGATGGTATCAAATGACTCAGGAATATTAACTAGAATCTACAAGGAACTCAACAACTCAACAACAAAAGAAACAAACAGTCCCATTAAAAAGTGGGCCTCCAGCCCCGGCGATAGAGCGAGACTCCGTCTCAACAAAAAAAAAAAAAAAAAAGTGGGCAATAGGCCAGGCATAGTGGCTCACACCTGTAATCCCAGCACTTTGGGAGGCTGAGGCAGGTGGATCACGAG
>NW_012111364.1:5619845-5646819 GCF_000951035.1 Colobus angolensis palliatus
GTGGCTCACACCTGTAATCCCAGCACTTTGGGAGGCTGAGGCAGGTGGATCACGAGGTCAGGAGATGGAGACGATCCTGGCTAACATGGTGAAACCCTGTGTCTACTAAAAATCCAAAAAAAATTAGCCGGGCATGGTGGTGGGCGCCTGTGGTTCCAGCTGCTTGGGAGGCTGAGGCAGGAGAATGGCATGAACCCGGGAGGTGAAGCTTTCAGTGAGCCGAGATCACACCACTGCACTCCAGCCTGGGTGACAGAGCAAGACTCCATCTCAAAAAAAAAAAGAAAAAAAAAAGTGGGCAATAAACATGAACAGAGTTTTTCAAAAGAAGACATACAAATGGCTAACAAGCATAGGAAAAAATACTCAACACCACTAATCATCAAAGAAATGCAAATTAAAACCACGATGAGATATCATCTTACACCAGTCAGAATGGCTATTATTAGAAAGTAAAAAAATAACACACACTGGCAAAGAGGAGAAAAGGGAACACTTATACACTGTTAGTGGGAATATAAATCAGTATAACCTGTATGGAAAACAGTATGGAGATTTCTTAAAGAACTAAACAGAATTACAATTCAATCTAGTAGTCTCACTATGGGGTATTTACCCAAAGGAAAAGAAATCATTACATGAAAATGATACCTGCAGCCAGGGGTGGTGGTTCATGAGAGGCCAAGGCGGGCAATCACCTGAGGTCAGGAGTTCGAGACCAACCTGGCCAACATAGTGAAACCCTATCTGTACTAAAAGTACAAAAATTAGCCAGGCATGGTGGCAGGCGCCTGTAATCCCAGCTCCTCGGGATGCTGAGGCAGGAGAATGACTGGAACCCAAGAAGTGGAGCTTGCAGCGAGCTGAGATCATGCTATTGCACTCTAGCCTGGGCGACAAGAGTGAAACTCCATCTCAAAAAAAAAAAAAAAGATACCTGCACTTACATGTTTATTGCAGCACTATTCATAAGAGCAAAGATACAGAATTCCACTCAGCCCTAAAAAATAATAAACTCAGGCATTAATATTTTGCAGTAACATGGCTGGAACTAGAGGCCACTATCTTAAGTGAAATAACTCAGAAAGCCAAATATCACATGCTTTCACTTATAAGTGGGAGCTAAATAAGTGTATACATGGACATAGAGAGTGAAATAATAGACTGTGGAGACTCAGAAGGATGGGAAGGTAAAGGTGGGGGAGGTGTATGAAGGTTAAAAAATTACCTATTGAGTACAGTGTTCACTATTTGGGTGATGGGTACGCTAGAAGCCCAAACTTCGCTATTACATAACAAAACTGCACTTGTACCCCCTCAATCTTCAAAAACAAACAAACAAACCCAAAGACTCAGGAACATTAGAATGATAAAGTGGATTTATCATGTTAAGACTTGCTTGCCCATCCACTGAATATTTCCCCCATGAGGGTCCAGAGAGCACTCAAAGTTTTGAGAAATACGATTTGTGAGAGAAGCCCTGGACTAGGCTCTCTGAATTCCGTGGAGGAATCACTCCTTTCGATGAGATCAGATGGTGGTAGGGACCACGTGGTGACACATAAATTACTAAATACAAGGTAGGCATGGTTATTGTATTAGGCCGCAGAGCCAAAGCAGTAATAAGAATAGTAGCTGCAAAATGTACAGCATTGGCTAGTTGATTGTGGAGTTTCCAGAACAAAAATAGATTGTAAACCTACTAAAATCTTGATGTATAATCAGAAAGTTTTAGGACTGGAAGACTGAAAGGATTAATGCTGCCATCATTAATTTAAAAGACACAGGGAGGCAATTCTTAGGTCGACCACATTGAACTTTCTTACTGGGGCTGTGGAAAAGAAACATGGATCTTGGAGAATAACAGTGAATTACTGCAAACTTAATCAGGTGACAATTTTCATTGCAGCTGAAATTCTTTTTTTAAATTTTGAGACAACATCTTGCTCTGTCATCTAGGCTGGAGTGCAATGGTGCGATCTCAGCTCACCGCAGCCTCCACCTCCCAGGTTCAAGCAATTATCCTGCCTCAACTTCCCAAGTAACTGGGATTACAGGCACCCGTCACAAAGCCCAGCTAATTTTTGTATTTTTAATAGAGACGGGGTTTCACCATCTTGGTCAGGCTGGTCTCAAACTCCTGACTCCAGGTGATCTACCCATGTCAGCCTCCCAAAGTGCTGGGATTACAGGCATGAGCCATTGTGCCTGGCCCTGCAGCTGCAATTCTAGATGTGGTTTCGTTGCTGGAGAAAGTCAACACATACCCTGGCTTCTGCTATTTAATAATTGCACTGGCAAAGGCTTTTATCTATAGCTGTCATTAAGGACCATCAAAAGTAGTTTGCTTTCTGTTGGTTAGTAACACACCTTGACTGTCTCAGGGCTATGCCGGTCAGGCTCTCTTGCAGAGTCTTCATTGTGTCTTTATTCCACAGAAAATCATGCTGGCCAGTTACATGGATGACATCATTGATATATTTGGCTGTGTCTCCACCCAAATCTCATCTTGAATTCCCACATGTTGTGGGAGCGACCTGTTGGAAGGTAATTGAACCATGGGGGCAGGTCTTTCCCATGGTGTTCTTATAATAGTAAATAAGTCTTGCAAGATCTGATGGTTTTATAAGAGGGAGTTTCCCTGCACAAGTTCTCTCTCTTTGCCTGCTGCCATCCATGTAAGACATGACGTGCTCCTCCTTGCCTTCCACCATGATTGTGAGGCCTCCCCAGCCATGTGGAACTGTAAGTCCATTAAACCTCTTTGTTTTGTAAATTGCCCAGTCTTAGGTATGCCTTTATGATGTTAATTGGACCTACTAAGAAAGAAGTTAACAACTACTCTAGACATGTTGGTGAGATACATTAGGACAGGTGGTGGGAAGCAAATCTGCCAAATAATCAGGTTTCTGCCATCTCAATGAAATGTCCAGGGTCCCACTGGTCTGGTGAGGGAGAAGAAAAGGAAAAATCAGTTAAGGGTGGTCCTTGGAGAAGCAGTCTGCCTGAAAAATCACAGCTACAGGCAAAAATAGAGCAGCCTGAGGAAAACTCAAAATGCATCTGCACAGATAAGCAGGCAGCACAGACGAGGTCCTACACCGAGGCCTTTTGTTTCTTGTGTGATTAGCAGGTTCCCAGGAAAAGTTTTCTCCCCTTCTCAGGCATATATACCATGGGCTCCAATGGGAACTCGCACAGGGAGGGGGGCACTTACCTAAAACAAATCAGCAGTTATACAAACAAGTGAAGCAGCACTTTGTGCTTGCCTAGAGTCATATCCACAACTATATAGATAAGGAGGAGTTGTGCAGATAGCTTTTCAGATAAGAGAGGTTACTCAAACAGCTACACAGAGAAGAGGAGTTTCTTTTAAAAGCTTTTGAATTTGACTGTAAAAGCAGCAATCCACTTGGGCTCCCCTCTCTGCTGTGGAGAGCTTTCTTCTTTTGCTTATTACACTTTTGCTCCAGCCTCACCTTTTGTGTCCATGTTCCTTAATTCTCTTGGTCATGAGACGACCAGCTCAGATAACACCTTAGACAAGACCAGCGACCCTGACCTGTGTCACTGGGCCATGTCAGTATGTCCTTTTTATTTTTATTTATTTATTTTTGAGACAGAGTCTCACTCTGTCACCCAGGCTGCAGTGCATTGTCATGATCCTGGCTCACTGCAACCTCCACCTCCAGGTTCAAGTGATTCTCCTGTCTCAGTCTCCTGAGTAACTGGGATTATAGGTGCCACCACACCTGACTAATTTTTGTAATTTTAGTAGAGACAAGGTTTCACCATGTTGACCAGGCTGGTCTCTAACTCCTGACCTCAAGTGATCCACCTGCCTCAGCCTCCCAAAGTGCTGGGATTGCAGGCATGAGCCACTGTGCCTGGCCCAATATGTCCTTTTTAAAGTGAAAGAGAAGTTACTGCATCTGGCTTCTCTTAACCATGAAGGGGCATAATGCCATTTAGGCTTCTTTGGATTTGGGAGGCAACATTTACTTCATTGAGTGTGCTGCTCTTAACCATTTACTGAGCAACCTGAAAAGCTGCTAGTTTTGGGTGGGACCCAGAACATAAAAAAGATCTGCAAGAAGTCAGGCTTCCATGCAAATTGCTCTTTGGCTGAGATACATAACACAGCATATCTGTTGGTGCTTGAAGCAAGTTACCATTTATCATGAACTGGGTCTTTTCTGACAAACAAAGCCATAAGATTGTATGTGAACAGCCACATTACATCACCAATTGGAAATAGAAGAAACTAGGATTTGAGCAGGTCCTGAAGGTGTAAGTAAGTTTCAGGAGCAAGTGTCACAAACTCCTATGGTCCAGATTCCTGCAATAGTGCCTCCTCCCCTCTCAACATATATGCATGATTCCATGGCGTGTTCTCCATTCCCTTTTAATTGAAGAACCAATATGTGAACTTGGTTTGCAGATGGTTTTATATGAAATGTTATCAATACCCCAAAGTAGACAACTGTAGCACTATAGTCCCACTCTGGATTGGCCCTGAAAGACAGTAGTAAAAGACAATCATCCCAGAAGGTGGAACTTTTAGCAGTTCTCCTTGATATTCATTATGTTTGGAAGGAAGTATGGCCGGAGATATGGCTCTACATTTACTTGTGGGTGTGGCTAATATTTCCATTGGATGACCAGGGATTTGGAAGGAATATAACTGGAAAATTGGTAACAAGATCTGAGAAAGAGATATATGGATAGATGTTTCTGAGTTGGCACAGCATGTGAAGATACTTGTATTCCAAATGGATGCTCATCAAAGAGCTGTTGCAGTGGAGGAGGATATGAATAATCATGGAAGGGAAAATGTTTTGCTGTCAGTGGCACAGACACTGTGGGCATGAACTTGCCTTCCTTGCCTGCAATGCATCCATGGACTTATAAAATGCTTTACTATAATAATATTCTACATAGTATTGCTTCTAACAAACTCAATTTGTAGCAAATGTAATATGGTGATGGACTTATACTCATTCACTGGTCTTATTACATGCTCCATCACTCTGGAACAATTGACCTAATAGAATAGGTGGAATGACCTTGTGAAGGCTCAGTTACAGTGCCAGTTGAGAGCAACACCTTGGAGAGCTGCAATAATATCTTCTAGTATATGGTGTATACTCTAAATTCATAAGCAATATATGCTGCTACTTTAAATGAAAATAACAGGAGAATCAAGGAGTATATATGGCAGTGCACTTCTTACTATTACTCCTAGTGATTCACTGGTGAAATTCCCAACCTAGCAGCTTTTGGCTTTGCTGGTCTAGGAATCTTAGTTTTAAGGAAGAAATCCTTTTTTTAGGAGATATGGTAATGATTCTGCTACACTAGAAGTTGAGACTGGTCACTTTGGGGTCCTCAAGTCAGTCAATCAACAGGCAAATAAGAGGTTATTCCATTAACTTGGGTGACTGATCCTCATTATTAAGGAAAATTTGGGGTATACAACTTACTGGGGTTACAAAGGAGTATGTCTGGAATGCATGAAATCCTTTGACACTTCTTAGGACTCCTGTTCTTGCCAAATTCCTCTTTTAATTTCTATACTTCTGGATTTGGTTTGTATTTAGCTCTGTAGCAAAGAGCTGTAGCTTCCACTGAAGGACACCCACATCATTGAGGTTAGGAGTTTGAAAGTAACAAGAGACCAATGGGGTCTTTGTGTCCTCATGGGTTCCACTATCCCCACAGGTTCTGATGTGTATTTGCTCCTCTGTTTTATGTGCTGCTTCCCTTTTTGACTGTGTCCTCTAATGACTGCAGGCTGTAAAGGAAACATTTCTCCCACAATTGCATAATGTCAGTTGCTTATAATAAATCTCTTATTATATATGTATATATCCTAGGAGTTCTGCTTCTCTGGTTGAGCCTTAATATAAGTGCTTACATTTCTGACTTGTTCTAACTTTTCTTTACTGACTCTTCCCTCCTAGCGTGGTCCTCATTTGTTCATGTTCTCTCTAGGGTTTGAGCATTCAGCCTCTTCTCTTCTTACACTTTCCATTTTACACATTCTTTACAGACATGTTAATGAATTTCCATTGTATTAACTCTCACTTATATGCTATTTATGTTTAAATTGTACCCCCAGCCTAAACTTCTCTCATGAGCTTGAGTGATGTTTCTGCCTGCCTTCAGAGTATCTCTAATTGAGGATATTCCACAGCTATCCTAGACTCAATATTTCCAAAAATGATGCTATATTCCTTGGTAAGTTGCACCACTATATATCCATAACCTAAGTCATATACAAATGTCTATTGCAGGGCTTATCAAAAACCTTTGTAATATTTCTGTACCTTCCCACTAGATGAAAAGTGTTGAAGGAAGACACCAGTGAGTTAATCTCCTTATCCTGAGCACTCAGCATCATGAACAGTATATAGTAGGCACTCAGCGTAAGTTTAATAAGTGAATAAGATAAGTAAGTTAAAAATGACTGAATGAATGGATGGTTTTTTTAAAAAAGATAAAAATTTCAGAGAAATAGTAAGTGGCAACATAGAAGAGGAATAGAACATAGGTAATCTAAAAAGGCTATAAATTGAAGACCTAGGTCTTTGGTATAATATTCCAAAATTCATAGACACAGTTTTCCTAAAATACTATTTAACCAGAAGGTTTCAGTGAAAAGAAGTACCACTACTTAAAATCGCTAGAGTCTCTATGCTTTTTAGTATTCATTGAATTTTGTACATAAAGTGCTTGAGGTATTTAATTTAAACTCATGACAATGTGTGAAGCTTTGAGATTTATGATGGTGAAAGTAAACTTTCACAGACCAAAAAATGTTTTCATTTTTCTAATAGAAATTTTATAATTAAATACAGTTTATGCTAAATAACCATAATACTAGTGGAAGAACATATTTGTTTTTAGATTAAGGAGAGCTGTAGAATCCTTATTAACAAGTGAAGGTATAATTTGTATTTGTGTTATCAGTAAAACAACCAGTTGTCAATTTATCTACTAGAAAAATAATTAAGTGCTTAAATGCAAACATAATAAAAAATATAGATTCTGTCTTCAATTTGCATTAATATAATTATACTCCATGGCTCACTTATCAAATTACTTCTCTCTACAGAAACTATTTCTTTACTGTCACACACTGATAACAACACATAATTACCATACCATGTAGAATTTTCTAGGCCTGAAACATCAGGAAAAGTATGCAAGACAAATACTTTACCTCAGGTGCCACTGATATACTGCATAGGATTTTTAGAGCTATTTGCCATGTCTTACATTTAATTTGGACAACTAACATTTATATATTTTTTGTATTTTAAAATTATTCACAAAATTAAATCAAACACAAGAAGAAGAAATCCAGAGGGCACAAGTCCAAGTCTCAGAGGAGATGGGGCAAAGATATCCCCAATTTATGTCCTGCAGTTGTTTTATTCTGTGCTTAGATATAAAATGTTTTATGAGTCTTCACTGCCTAATGGATACATCCCCAAATCGATTTTTTTTTTTTTTGAGACCGAGTCTTGCTCTGTTGCTCAGGCTAGAGTGCAGTAGCACGATCTTGGCTCACTGCAACCTCTGCCTCCCAAGTTCAAGCGACTCTCCTGCCTCAGCCTCCTGAGTAGCTGGGATTACAGTCACATGCCACCATGCCTGGCTAATTTTTGTATTTTCAGTAGAGAAGGGGATTCACTATGTTGGCCAGGCTGGTCTCAAACTCCTGACCTCCAGTGATCCACCTGCCTCGGCCTCCCAAAGTGCTGGGATTACAGGTGTGAGCCACTGTGCCTGGTTTCAGTTTCATTTCTTACAACTACTTCCTATGCAATCCACACCCCCATCGCATTGCACTCATCTCAATTTCTTCCACACACTATGCACTTATATTATGAACTTTCATTTCTCTGCCTTGTTCAGACTATTTCATCTGTATGAAATGCAATTCTCCTTCTTTTTTGGCCTGATCATTCTGCACAACCCAGTACAAGGTCACAGTCTTCATTAAACTCTTCACAGGTCCCACAGTCTTACTTCTTTCTGTATTATCAATTTTTGTTGTTGTTATTGTTGTTTTGAGACAAAGTCTTCATCTGTTGCCCAGGCTGGAGTGCAGTGGTGTGATCTTGGCTCACTGCAACCTCCCCCTCCCAGGTTCAAGTTATTCTTCTGCCTCAGCCTCCTGAGTAGCCGGGACGACAGGCATGCACCACCATGCTTGGCTAATTTTTGTATTTTTAGTAGAGATGGGGTTTCATTATGTTGGCCAGACTGGTCTTGAACCCTTGACCTCAGGTGATCCACCCACCTTGGCCTCCCTAAGTGCTGGAATTACAGTCAGGAGCCATGGCACCCGGCCTCTGTATTATCAGTATTTTTACTTTTGTTTTCTTCATTACTCAAATCAAATCACTTTGGTTAAGCCTGGTGTCAAAAGAGAGAGAAAATATAATATTTTACTAGTAAAAACATTAAATATTTGCAAGCAAAAGAAAATCTACCACAGTCTGTCCTTCTGATTACAATCATTCAGATCTTTTTCCTCCTTCAAAATACACTCACCAAGGTGGAGATAACTTAAAAGCCCTATACTGTCATTATTTCCTGATCAAAGTCAACAATCTATGAATAATGCTATAGTCTTTATGTTTGTTCTCGATATATCTCCTCTTGATCTGGAGATCTATGAAGAACAAAAACAAGTTATTTGCCCACAACACCCAGAATACAATGGTGAAACAGGAACTGGATGACTACAATGAATGATACTACTCAGAAAGTGAAGAATGGTCCTGAAATTTCACTGTCTTGAAGTTGCTGCTAACTTAAAGTGGGGAATAGTCCTTGGTTAGGCCCTGATTTTGCCATTTTGGGATTAGTTCTAGTCGAATTTTCTCTGTGGCTCTTGCCTTACACTCTGGGAAGTCTTGTCTTAGAGCAGTCTAAGAAAGCCATTAGAGAATAGACCCTCTTTGGAAAATGAGTACGTCTCTCTACCAGCTTCCTACCTGCAAAAGATGGAGGAGCCCAAGTGTCTTTTCACATTTCAAACCATGACAGTTTCTTTAATCCAATGCTGATAATTCTTTTCGCAGTACTTACTCTACTTCTATTTGATTTCAGTCAACTCCATGCACTAATGCCACAGCCACGATTCTTTTCGAGACATACCTCTGTCTTTCTTTAGACTTAATGTCAGTAACCTTAATCCCATCATGCTTTGGTTGGAGAGTTACATCCTTACCTGTTTGTCCAGACTTTAAAATTGTTCAGCTGAAAGGATTTACTGAAGGCATCTTAATTTACTGAAATGTTTTAACAAAGGTATGATGACCACATTCTTGATTGGGCCATTGTCTTCCTATCGATTCACCTTTGTAGCCCAAATGCCTTCCCATCTTTATTTTAGACAGCTAGATATGAGAATCAATCAGATCTTCCAACTCTGCATGTCTCTAAATTTCTGAATATTTTACTCCCTGTTATTACAGTTTGCAAACTGACCAATCATTGTGAGTCCAAATCTTTACTGTACTACCTTGTCAACTGTAGCCAATAGTAACTGATACATGCTAACATACTCTTTGCCTGTTATTTCACTGAAAGCTACCAGCTCACTGGGAACATTAACTGCCTCCCAATTAATTAAAATAAGTGTTTCACTAAATGTTGCATTACTGCATTATATATAGATAGCCTTCCTTCTAGTCCCTGGTAACAGTTACTTTGTCACCTATTGCCAGGACCTGAATCCTATGCCACATATTTTAGGATTTTTTTGTTTTGTTTTGTTTTTGAGACAGAGTCTCACTCTATCACTCAGGTGTGATCTCAGCTCACTGCAACCTCTGCCTCCTGGCTTCAAGCAGTTCTCGCGCCTCAGCCTCCCAAGTAGCTGGGATTACAGGCATGTACCACCATGCCCAGCTAATTTTTGTATTTTTAGTAGAAACGGGGTTTCACCATGTTGGACAGGCTGGCTTGGCCTCCCAAAGTGCTGGGATTACAGGTGTGAGCCATCGTGCCTGGCTCATATTTTAGGATTTTTATCATGATAACATGTTACCACACTTAGAGTGTCAAATTATTTATTCGTCAGGGTAGGCTAGGTTATGCCACATTAACAAACTACTCCCAAATCCAGTCACTTGCAACAATAGGGGCTTCTTTTTTTTTTTTTTTTTAAAGACAGAGTTTCACTCTTGTCGCCCATGCTGGAGTGCAATGGCACAATCTCAGTTCACTGCAACCTCCACCTCCCCGGTTCAAGAGATTCTCCTGCCTCAGCCTCCCGAAGCAGCTGGGATTACAGGCGGCCGCCACCATGCTCAGCTAATTTTTTTGTATTTTTAGTTGAGACGGAGTTTCACCACATTGGCCAGGCTGGTCTTGAACTCCTGAACTCAGGTGATCCACCTGCCTCAGCCTCCCAAAGTGCTGGGATTACAGGAGTGAGCCACCAGGCCTGGCCTATTTCTCATTCTTAATACCTGTACACTGCAGGTCAGTAGTGGCTCTGTTCCAAGTAGTTCTTACCCTTACACCTAAGCTGATAGAGCAGGCTCTATCTAGAATATCGCTAGTCTTGTGGCAGAGGGAAAAGTGAGAACATGGCACATGTTGGCTCTTAAAGCTTCTGCTTGTGCATGGCATGTGCTACTTCTCACTTCTCATTTGCTAATAAGGCAAGTCTTCTTATTAAGCTTGACCCTAATGAGGCAAGTGATATCTTCTTCTAGGTAGAGGCTGAAGGTATCTGCATACAATTTAATCTACAACACACACCAATTCCACTTCTGCAGCTCAGGAATTTTGCATTGTTTCCTCTACCATGGCTTCTTTTTCTAGACTGTCACCTCTACCTATCCCTACTTAAAATAGAGGTGACATACTCTTTCCACTAACTTTAATGTGCAAAATTGAAACTTCCACAATTTGACATTTTGGTTAATATTTAATGAAATTTATATTTGTAACCTTGCTTTGTTAACATCTCTAAAGGTATCACTTAGTCTGGGTGCGGTGGCTCACACCTGTAATCCCAGCACTTTGGGAGGCCGAGGGGGTGGATCAGGACGTCAGGAGATCGAGACCATCCTGGCTAACACAGTGAAACCCCCTCTCTACTAAAAATATAAAAAATTACCCGGGTGTGGTGGCATGTGCCTGTAGTCCCAACTACTTGGGAGGCTGAGGCAGGAGAATTGCTTGAACCTGGGAGGCGGAGGTTGCAGTGAGCCAAGATTGCACCACTGCACTCCAGCTTGGGTGACAGAGTGAGACTCCATCTCAAAAAAATAAATAAACAAAAATAAATAAAGGCATCACTTAGCTATCTATATTATTGTTGTCTCTAGAAGCTAGGTCAATGACAAAAAATGTAAGTCACTGGATTTTACCTTCTTACTAATAATGGCATTTCTACATACCTACTTATCAACTATTATTATTCAAAATAAAATATTGGAAGAAGAGGTCTCCCTTCTTCTAATTTATTTGCTGAAAGCCTATCTACACTCACTAAGGTTTCTTTGTTCACTTCTAAGTATTTTCCATGTTTTTGTGCTGATCTTTTAACACAGCCATGCTCCTTCCTATAGCCTATAAGGTCCTTGTCAGAGATTTAGACATAGACCTTACAGACTCCACTCTTTGCTCTCATTTTCCTCCTCTTCTCCTTAGTTATGGATCAACCACACTGATACTTTTTTAAGCACTCTTTTTCTTCTTTTTTTAAGTCTCAAAACCATTTCTCTTGCCAATTTAGTGTTCTTCCCAGATCTTTACCAGGTTACTTCCTTCCTTGCATTTAGGTTTCAACTCATATATCCTCAGACAGACCTTCCCTGTCCTGTCTACCTAAAGTAACCTTCTCTCGTGCACCTCTTCCATGTCATTGTCTGTCTCATAGATTACTATTTTATTGGCTTGTCACGATCTAAAAATTATCTCATTTGTTTATTGTTTGTCTTCCTCAATTAGTATGTAAGCTCCATTAGGGCAGAGTAATTTTCTTGTTCACTGCTATAACTCTAGTGACTAGAACAGTGCCTAGTGAAGAGTAGGTACTTAAGAAAGATTTGCGGAATGAATGAAAAAAGACCAGTCTTGCTTGATAAGCTTCATGACATACCACCTTAACAGTTACCATCTATTTTTTTTTCCTACCTACTGGCCCTACCTCCTCTTCTAAGCATTGCATGTTGGAATTCCTCAGCTCCGTGTCCTCTGTCAAAATTCTCACTCAACCTTCTCTCCCTAAGTAATCTCGTTCAGTCACATGGGTTCATTTCTTATCAATAAACTGAGTCCTAAATTTATACTTCTAGTGTAGGTCTCTTCTGCTCCACAGAAATCCACTTGAATTTTACACAGGCACTTATACATCATTCTTTATGGCTTCTTATTTCAATAACTGGCAACAACCACAGAGCTGCTCAAAACTGAACCTCTGAAATTATTCTTAACTTCTCTCTCATTCCCTGATAGTCAACCACCAAGTCCTGTTAGTGCCACCTTCTAAACATCTCTGGAATCATTTTATCTCATCATTACATTCTCTACAATAGTTCAGGCTACCATTATCTCTCACACAGACTATGGACTATTGCAATGGCCCCTTGATAGGTCCCTCCCCTTTCACGCTTATCCCTTCTAATCAATTCTTAACAAAGCAATCATTTAAAAGCACAACCTTCCCAAGCTCTCAACATAAAACCCATGATGTGTAAGCGGTTATTGACCCAGCAGATCTGATCCCCACCTTGCTCTCCCTTTTACTTTCCAACCACACCAGACCTCATAGAGCTCCTCGGGTTTTCACTGGCTTCAGACCTTCACGTGTTATTACCTCCGCCCTGTACACCTGCATCCTCCGTTTTCCCCTGGTTAATGTCTACTCTTCCTTCAGAGTTAGTGTAACTTCCGGTGGAGCCTTCGTCTACGATTTCTGGTCCCAGTTATTAATATTTACTTTATCATTCGATTAATGCTTTAAGCTACGTATGAGATTGGAGAGGGTTCAGAGTGTACGTTTTATCCCAAGCCCCCTCCCCCACCGCTCCCCGCAAAGCCTGTCATATGGAAGACGTTCGGGTACAAAAAAAACGAAGAAAACAACAACAACAAAAAACCCACAAATGAACATTGGATTGGGATAGTGGGAAAGATTATCTGTAGGTACACGGCCATTGAAAACACATTTTAAGGATGCAATTTGGGACCAGGGAGGGGGGATAGTGGCGTGTTGGAAAGGTCTTTGTGGCGACGAACTTTCAACCGAGGGCCAGGATCTCAGGGTTTAGAAACACACTGCCAGGACTATTATCATCTTTAAGTCATTTACTAGTTTTTAACTTCTGATTGTGAGAGCCTAAGACAGGAAGCAGCTGCAGTCTTCTCAAACCGCAGCCGCTGACCTTAGCGGCAAGAGACCCGGCCTGACCTCAAGGCGCCCGGCGCTCGGTTCCCAGAGGCGCCGCGCAGCTCCCTCAGCGGCAGTCAAGGCCGGCCAGCGCGCGCCCAGCACGCGCCCGTCTAGGGCCTCCGCGCGCGGACCCGGCTCTCAGGCGCCGCGGGAGAGGCCCCCCCGACTCACGGAACGCGCGGCCCGTGCGCCCCGGCGTCGACCGCATTCCTCATTACGTGGCACCCTTGGAAAGTGCCTGTCTGGTCAATCGAAGAGTCCTCGTTTCGCCAAAAAAATTTCCCCTCAGAAATATGCATAGCACGGCAGTGAAGGGGTTTTCACTATGAAGTGGAATGATGATGGTCCGACCAGGTCAGGAGGAACATGTGAGGAGTTGGATCTAAGCAGGCATTGTTGAGGACAGTCGCATTCGGGCCCTCCTGCCGCAAGCTACCCTCCTAGCCAAGGGTCCTTCAGGTAGGAGGTACTGAGTGACTTTGAAAGTCCACACTGTCTCATTGCAGATACTACTTAGCTCAGGGCCTGGTGGCTAGACAGGTTCTCTCCTTTCCAGTCGGAGGCCTCTGCCGCAAACATGCTCCGCCAGATCCTCGGTCAGGCCAAGAAGCATCCGAGCGTAAGTTCTTGACCTCTCTCCTAATGTTTTTCCTTGTCCTTCTTGCGTCAGGGTGCGCCTCTTTCTGTTCCCTGGGAGTATCCTTATTTATGGCCACTTACTGTCCGTCAGACAAGACCCTACCTCTCCTAATGTTTGTCATCTTAGTTGCCCCAGGCCTCTGTGACCCTCTACGTCATGCATTGTGGGGTTTTGTCTGGCGGGCGGAAGGTGACGGACACTGCTAGAAAATAAAAACATAGTGAATATTGAAACAGTCTGGTGGCCGCGCTGTTTTGCAGGTTGTGCGGTCCAGGAGGGATAGATGTGCGCTGTGTGGGTCGGAGACTAGCATAGGTCAGGTTCCCTATGTGTTATACCATCTCTGGAGGATCTTGTATTCACCGCATTGCACCACCAGGCCTTTTGGTAAATAAGAGGAGTCCGTGATCTGAATCCTCACTTTGTCGGGACGTCGTTGCATTTGGGAAAATTTCGTAGTGCGGAATTTAATTGCAGTTAAGTTCTTTCGCATCTCATTTTCCCTCAGCACATCAACGTGCTGTAGAGCTAACTCTATGCCATCTTTAATCTGTCTTAAATCCAGTTACCTGAATACGCAGCAAGCATTGGCAGCATTACGTTTTCAGAGATAATGCTTAAAGCCAGTATTTGTAATAGATATGTTTACTTATTCAGACTCTATTTTTCATACATCTTTATGGAGGCACCCTTAAATAATTTGCAAATAATTTGTTTTTCAAGCCCCAGGATAAAGGAAGCAGAAAATTTAATGGAATGACATGTAAATGTTAGAGAGGTGAAGAACACTCGATACATTTTCTTGGAAATTTAAAAATGTACCTGTAATTTGCTCCACATTAAAAAGTAAGACACTTAAACCAGAATCATCTTAACATCCTTTCCAAGTTCCATTTCTTTCTTCAGAACACAGTTATAAGAAATCTTACCTCAATGTAAGATCTATTTTATTTAAATTTTAAGACGAAACAGCACATTAACAGTTTGAGACTTGGAAATCAATGTGCAGAAACTACTGTAATCTCTCGTTGGTCAGTGTCTTAAGTATTTGAAGATGGTTATTCTATTTTGTGTTTGGTTTTAGTTGATCCCCCTCTTTGTATTTCTTGGAACTGGAGCTACTGGAGCAACACTGTATCTCTTGCGTCTGGCATTGTTCAATCCAGATGTTTGGTAAGTACTTAAAAATATTTAAAACTTTGATAGCTTGTCAAGGCAGTTTGGGAGCCACAGTCTTTGTAGGTCGATAACATCAGGGTAGTAGAAAGAATCTTCCATTTACAGTCATACAGTAAGTTCAGATCTCAAATCGGCTATTTTCATTTACTTTTTCTGGTACATGAAATTATCTAATTTTTCTGAGTCTCGTTTTCTCTTTGGTAAAGTAGAACTGCTAATACCAAATCTTGTTTTGAGGATTGACGTAATAATAATTGTTTTTATAAAATAATCATGGTTCTTGGCACATGTAAATGTTTTTTTGCCTGCACTTGCACATTTGCAGTTGAAAAACAATAGACAGTAAAAAGATTGATTCATCATTATTCTGTGTACTTTTCTATATATCACTTTATTAATGAAACGGAAAGCTTTTGTGAAAGCCAGGTAAAAAGTATCTTGTGATAAGGATTCTGTGTTCTACATTTTTTCTAATTGATTACATGAGATTGCTTATTATAGATCCTCTACCTGTTTCAAGTCCATAATGAAGTAACACCGTACTTCATCTAATAGAAAATAAGATTGATCTATTCAAAAATGTATTCTTAAGTACAAAACACTATTTTAAATAGTGCTTTATTATTGTAACAGTCATAATGTTTTATTTCTTTTAGTTGGGACAGAAATAACCCAGAGCCCTGGAACAAACTGGGTCCCAATGATCAATACAAGGTAAACTACAAAATTGTTTTAAAGTTGTTAGAAATTGTGTTGTAATAAGTTTTGTCATGGGGTGGGTTTTCTTGAAACTGGATATATGAGTAAAATTCCATTATATTGAACTTTGAAGCACTGTTAGGTAGTTATGTGAAATGAAAATATACATTTTCATTTCACATAATTGCTCTAATTTTTTTTGTTAGCTTTTTATTGCTAGTATAAGAAAAGAAGCAAAAACAGTATAGCTATCATTTACCATTTTCTTAGTTCTTAGATAGTCTAACACAGTGTTCTCAAACTTGATTGTACATAGAGCTTGTTGAAACACAGATTCTTTAGCCTAATCCCCAGAGATTCTGATTCAGCTGGTCTGTTGTGGGACATGAGAATTTAGAGTGGTCTGTGGAACTACTCTTTCAGAGAATGATTTCATGGACTGAGATCATTTATTGATCCCCCAAACATAACCTTTCTTATTTGTAATTGCATACAAAGACCCTGCACAGTGTCAAAACCAAGGGCAGGTCAGGCGCGGTGGCTCACCCCTGTATTCCCAACACCTTGGGAGGCTGAGGCAGGCAGATCACTTGAGATTAGGAGCTCGAAATCAGCCTGGCCAATATGGTGAAACCCCATGTCTACTAAAAACACAAAAATTAGCTGGGCATGGTAGTAGATGCCTGTAATCCCAGCTACTCGGGAGGCTGAGGCAGGAGAATTGCTTGAACCTGGGAGGTGGAGGTTGCAGTGAGCCAAGATCACACACCCCTGCACTCCAGCCTGGGCAACAGAACGAGACTTTGTCTTAAAAAAAAAAAAACAAAACACCGAAAACCAAGGGCAGCTTCATTAAGATACCATACCATTCACATACCATACAGTTTATGTGTTTAAAGTTTGTAACTCACTCAATACACTTTCCATAATATCAAGCCACTTCATCAAAAGAGAGTAACTGGCCGTTTGATTTATCACTGTGAAGAACAGGGTCCCCGATCAGTGTGTGTCTAGCACTCCTTGACAGGTATACATCTATGATGGATTATCATTACTCGTAGCAACGTTTTTCTTTGTTGTTGGAGACAGTCTCACTCTGTCACCCAGGCTGGAGTGCAGTGGCGTTATCTTGGCTTACTGCAGCCTCTGCCTCCTAGGCTCAAGCGATTCTTGTGCCTTTCTCTCCTGAATAGCTGGGACTACTGGCATACACCACCACACCCAGCTGATTTTTTGTATTTTTAGTAGAGATGGGGTTTTGCCATGTTGGCCAGGCTGGTCTTAAACTCGTGTCCTTAAGTTGATCCGCCTATCTCAACCTCCCAGTACTGGAATTACAGGCATGAGCCACTGTGCCCACAGCCTGATAGCAATTTTTAAGATCACTCTTTGTGGATTTCAAGTTTTCCACTTAACCTGATTATAATTTGGCTTCTAAATCCTTAAATAGATCTCATTACAAGAAGAAAATAAAAATGCAGTGGCTAAGCTGGAACAGCTATCTCATCTGTGTGTGACATTTTGCCTCAGAAAAGATCAAATGGGCATCCTGATTTATTTTTCTGTCATACACATTTGTTTAAAGTAAGTCTATTCCAGAGAAAATAATTCCACATACAAGAAACTTTTAAAAAGTAAACAAAAAAAAAAAACTAGCAGGCTTTGGTGCTTCCACCAAAGAGCGTATTGAAATCTATGGGTATGTATAGTTCAAAAGGTGTAACAGATGATTCTGATAATGCAGCTAGTTTACTAATGTTCTGAAATATCGCAACACATGCCAAGATGAGTCCTTGGGAACCAAAAATGAAATGTTGCTGCAACAAAAACCTAATGTGTGTGGCATAGCTTGGGCTGTTAATAGCTATGACACTGATATTAGAGTCTGGAAAGATGAAGAGTATCATGTTATGTAATGATAGAAATGAAAAAGAACCAAATCCAGAAACTTGAGAACCTGGAGTAAATGAAACTTACCTAATACTTTTTCTAAACCCATTCAGGTAGACTAGATTATCATCTCCATCATTCATAATCTCTCACCTAAGAGAATTTGTTTTTCTGGCCCACTGACATCAGATTTGATTTGTGACTTGTGGGAAATTATGAGTTGGAGGAAATGATACCTGCCACTCTTGAACCATTATGTGATTCCTCTGTTCTTTTGCATCTCTCATGAGACCAAAATTGACAAGTAAGGGCTACTCATTCGCCTTAGAATTGGAATGAAAAAAATATGAAGCAATCGACATATTAATGGCATATAATGTGAGTGAAAAGTGAACTTTCATTGTTGTAAGCCACTAAGATTTGAGTGTGTTAATTTGGGCTGCCATAATGAGGTACCATAGACCTGGTGGCTTAAACAACAAATTTATTCCTCAGTCTGGAGACTGGGAAGTGCAGATCAAGGTGCCAAACAATTCTGCTCCTGATGAGGGCCCAACCCAGTTGTGTCCTCACAAGATGGAAGGAGAGAAGTGAGCCCTCCTATAAAGGCACTAGTCATGAGTGTTCCACCCTCATGACCTAATTACCTCTCAAAGGCCCAGCCTCCAGATACCATCACATTGGCGTTTGGGGTTACAACATGAATTTTGGGAGGACGTAAACATTCATTCCAAAGCAGAGGATTATTTGTTGCCATGCCATAATCTAGCAAAAGCCATGAATAAAACAGTAAGAGACAGGACCAAAATAAGATTTGAGCATTAAAGGCCCAGGAATACTTCTCAACTGAGTAACAGTTGAAGCTCCCCAAAGCTAAGATCAGAATATGTTGTGCCTTCCCAACTGTTGTTTCAGAGACTCTCAAGGTAGCCAGCGTTAAACAGAAAAAGAATAGAGGCAGGGAAGTTGAAAGCAGGTTTTAAAATTCTAGAGAGAATTTTGGATTTGAAGCGAGTAAATCAGAAGCCTGCTTAGTTTTAAGAAAATTGGCAAAAATACCATCATGTTTGCGCTTTTGACTCTGCATGGTTGTAGGGCCTTGATCTTGCAAGTTGTAGAACTTGATCTAAATTACCTCTTTTTTATATTAAGAATGAGAAGGGTTATTGTGATAATTAACTAAGATATACATAAAGCATCTAGCCCAGTGCCTGGGCAGGAGCCCAACAAATGTTTATTTTCCTTTCCTTAATATATACCTGCAAACCCTTCTGTTATTTCTAATGTTTTGTTAGTATGTTAGAGGATAGCACAAATAGTTTTTTTTTTAAATCTTACTATCTAGATTAATTGTTTCTTAAAAGAACACTGTCAGAACAAAGAATACTGCTTTATGGATTATTTATAATTTTCTGTCCATAAAAGCCTGTATCTGTCTGTATCTCAAGGATAACTTGGTAATAAGCTTTACAACCTGAGGATTTTTTTTTCATCAGTAAAATAAATAAGAGTTTTTCAGAAATAAATAAGTTCGGGTATATTTGAAGAAATAAAAGGGATTTGAAGAAAGAATGAATACAGATTTGTGAACTTCGTGCTTAAAAACCCTGAAGAAAATGTTTATAATTCTGAAATTGTGGTTCTTTGGATGATAAATATCGTAGTCTTCAAGGAATTATTATTTTTTTTTTTGAGACGGAGTCTCACTCTGTCGCCTGGGCTGGAATGCAGTGGCCGGATCTCAGCTCACTGCAAGCTCCGCCTCCCGGGTTTACGCCATTCTCCTGCCTCAGCCTCCCAAGTAGCTGGGACTGCAGACGCCCGCCACCTCGCCCGGCTAGCTTTTTGTATTTTTTAGTAGAGACGGGGTTTCACCATGTTAGCCAGGATGGTCTCGATCTCCTGACCTCGTGATCCGCCCGTCTCGGCCTCCCAAAGTGCTGGGATTACAGGCTTGAGCCACCGCGCCCGGCTCTTCAAGGAATTATAGCACAACCTCTTTAGCATTCTTTGGCGCAAGAATGAGTAAACCCAAGATTTTAGCCTTATTTGGGCTTGTGTACTAGCATTAATGTGTCGTTATTAGAAACTCTGGACCAGTTTCAAATATGTCATTTTTTTTTAAGTTACTGAGAGAGGGAGTTTTTTGTTTTTTTTTTAAGCAATCACAGTAAGATTTATTTCTAAAATTAATTTTAATTGATTATAAAGAAATGTTGGAAATTTTAAACAGCAAAAATACCATATTTAAAAGCCATTACCAGAGGTGAAGTGTCAGTTTGATATTGAATATAGCCTGGGTTAGGAAATTAGTGAGAGAGAGAAAATATCTCAAAAGTTATGTAAACCACAAAACAAAGCAGTAGCTTATATTGCTAGCCTCTTTTTGTTGCAGGATCTCTCCCTGTGAATTACAGCAGTTCATTCAGCAAGTAGGGAAGATAATTTCTTGTTAATCCTCTATTCTGTTGGCGATTCTTCCATGTACTTAATAGAGTTAAGGCAAAAACTTACCGAAGTGGAAGTGTGTATCAGAAGGAATTCTTAATTATTCACTTTGAAATAGAAGAATTTTCCTTACAGGTTCCAAGTAGTAGACTGTACTGACACTGCTCTTCTGAAATAAATTGAATATTTTTACCTTGCCAAAACTATCATTGAAGGCTGGAATTTTAGGTATAGTATTTTTCTGTGAATGACTTTTATGTTGTTATTCTTTTAAAAATTCATGTCTGTAATTGTTACTGTAGAAAACCAAATACAAAGAATTCTAAAACCTTTGTACCATCTCTGTGTATTTGAGATTACTTAAAATATCTTTTTTTCTGTTCCAAGTTCTACTCAGTGAATGTGGATTACAGCAAACTGAAGAAGGAACGTCCAGATTTCTAAATGAAATGTTTCACTATAACGCTGCTTTAGAATGAAGGTCTTCCAGAAGCCACATCCGCACAATTTTCCACTTAACCAGGAAGTATTTCTCCTCTAAATGCATGAAATCATGTTGGAGATCCTATTGTAATCTCTATTGGAGATTACACTGATTAATAAATAACTGAAACTTGATATGTGTCACTTTTTTATGCTGAAAGTACACTCTGAACTTTAGAGTATAGGAAATTAACTATTAGAATTTAAGGAATTTCTGAATTTCTATAGTTTGAAAATACGACTTTTAAGCTACTTTAATAAAACACTTCCATTTTGTGTATAGACCGTTGGTAACTCACTAGAGCATACATAACAACTAGAACTGGAAATTACACAAAAGTAAACTGGGAAGGATACTCAAGCATCTGACACTGGCAAAATAGAAAGCTTTGAGTTTCTCTTCCTGGCAGTTGTTGAAGTGTGTGCAGTTTTTAACAGTGGTTTTTACTTGGCATTCTCTTTGTTGTGATTTTCAAGGTTATAAGTGACTTTGGTCCTAGGATTGAAGTTGAAATCTGAGTTTATCACTGCTAACCATAATGCTGGTAGTCAAGAGATCTTGAGAATTTCTGCTGCTGAGTTTTGGTGCAGGTTCTCTTTTCTTTTTTCTTTCTTTTTTTTTTTTTTTTTTTTTGAGATAGTCTCTGTCACCCAGGCTGGAATGTAGTGGTACAAACACGGATCCCTGCAGCCTCGACCTCCCGATCTTAAGTGATCCTCCTGCCTCAGCTCCTAAGTAGCCGGGACTACAGGTATGTGCCACCATGCCCAGCTAATTTTTGTATTTTTTTTAGAGACAGGGTTTTGCCATGTTGCCCAGGCTGGTCTTGAACTCCTGAGCTCAAGCGATCCACTCTCCTCAGCCCCCCAGAGTGCTGGGATTACAGGTGTGAGCCACTGCGCTCAGCCATAGTGCAGGTTTTTTGTTTTTTTTTTTTTTTTTGAGACGGAGTCTCGGTCTGTCACCCAGGCTGGAGTGCAGTGGCCGGATCTCAGCTCACTGCAAGCTCCGCCTCCCGGGTTCACACCGTTCTCCTGCCTCAGCCTCCCGTGTAGCTGGGACTACAGGCGCCCGCCACCTCGCCCGGCCAGTTTTTTGTATTTTTTAGTAGAGACGGGGTTTCACCATCTTAGCCAGGATAGTCTCGATCTCCTGACCTCGTGATCCGCCTGTCTCGGCCTCCCAAAATGCTGGGATTACAGGCTTGAGCCACCGCGCCCGGCCAAATAGTGCAGGTTTTCAAAGGCCAGGAAGTATATTCATAATTTTAAGGTGGGGAATATAGCAAGTTTTCACATAGGTGTGTGTAAGTCATCACATCATAGAAACTTGAGGAATTTACTGACATTAATTTTGGATGTTAATATATAAGTATACAATTAAATGTTTACAGGGTAGTAGGAGCACATTTTAAATGTCAGGAACTGAGCTAAATATTTGAATTACATGGATTATCTCAAAAATTTTTAAATTTTTAAACGGGTTGAATTACTTGAATTCAAATGGTGGATATTTAAACCCATGTAGTTTTGAATTTAGAGTGTGTAGAGTGTTTTCAGTTACCAGATTCCATGCTTTTAGTTCCTATGTGTCATGCATAATTTCAGCCTCTAAGCAGGGTTTCTTAACCTTGCCACTATTGACTGTTTCTGAAAGACAGTTTGGTTTAGCAGACCACCCCATGCATTTTAGCATGTTTAGCAGCTAACCTGGGCTCTACCACTACACACGAAAAGCACTCCTTCCCTCCAATTCCCACAGGCTATGAAAAAAATGGAGACTTACCAAATGTCCATTGGTGGGCAAAATTGCTCCATTCCTACCTCTGTTGAGAATTACTCTAGATCCTTTGGCACAAATTACCTCAAAGTTTAAAACTGTGTAAAGAAACAGTGTGTCACATAATTGAAAAACATTAAGCAACTCCGAATAAATGCTACATTAAGAAATTAGTAATAACATTTTCTAGAATTGAGGATCATTTTATGAATCCTTAAAAATTCTGAGTAGTATCTATTTTGTGTCTGTCCTCGGACTTTGCAATGTAAGAATAAATATTAAATTTGGCATGAAATAGGACATGTCTTAATGAAGAAACTATTACTGCTATTTAACAAACTTCAATGGTAACCTAAAGAAATTGTCATTTACAAATGCATCAGATACCAATGCTGCCAAGAAAGAAAGATAACAGACTCTTTTTTTTTCTTTGCATGTTTAGAATTGTGCTTGTGCTGCTTTGTTTTTGAGACTGAGTCTTGTTTTGTCGCCCAGGCTGGAGTGCAGTGGCGTGATCTCGGCTCACTGCTCATTGCAACCTCAGCCTCCCGAGTTCAAGCTATTCTGCTTCAGTCGCCAGAGTAGCTGTGATTACAGGTGCCCACCACCATCCCTGGCTAATTTTTGTATTTTTGGTGGACAGTTTCGCCACGTTGGCCAGGCTGATCTCTCTCCTGACCACAAGCAATCTGCCTGCCTTGGCCTCTCCAATTGCTGGGATTATAGGCGGGAGCCACTGCTTCTGGCCCTGCTGTGCTTCTTCATTCAGAAGACAGACTGTTTTGTTGATTTCTCATGTTAATGAAGTCAGCAGGCAAAGCTGCATTTAAATACAGATGTCCTTGGGTAGCATTTCCGTGTATTTGAAAATCTGCAGTTTTCAGAATTTATAGATGCCTACCAGTAGGCACTTGTCTTACTGTGTGTTGCTATAAATGAATACCTGAAACAGTAATTTATACATTAAAAAAGGGTGATTTGGCTCATGATTCTGCTGGCTGGAAGATTGGGCATCTGGTGAAAGCCTCAGGCTGCTTCCACTCATGATAGAAGTCGGGTAGCTGGTGTGTGCAGAGATCACATAGACAAGAAGCAAGAGAGAAGGGGGAAGTGGTAGGTTCTTTTTAATGACCAGCTCTCCTGAGAGCAGATAGAGTGAGAACTCACTTATTACTGAGAAGGCAACTTGAAACCATTCATGAGGGATCTGTTTTCATTACCCAAACACCTCCCATTAAGTATCACCTCCAACATTAGGGATCAAATTTCTTTTTCCTTTTTTTTAATCCACTTTTACACACTGAGTCCTGCTATGTTGCCCAGGGTGGAGTGCAGTGGCTATCCAAAGGCACAAACATAGTACACTGCAGCCTCCTGGCCTCAAGTGATCCTCCCCCTGAGCCTTCCTAGTAGCTGGGATTACAGGCACATGCCTCTGCACCACTGGCGATTAAATTTCATGAGGTTTGTGGCAGACATACATTCAAACCAGAGCAGTTTTCCAAAGGAAAAAAAAGCTAAAAATAATTGTACCAAATTTTACTTCTTTCACGTTTATTACCCCACTCTGGTCAGATTTTATCCTTACCACTCCACTAAAAATGCTTTTGTTAAGGTTTTATCAGTGACTTCTGTTTGTAAATTCAAGTTGATCATCAGTATCACTTTGACCTAATAATTGATACAGCTCCTCCTTAAGACACTCTTCCCGGGTCCCTAGAACACCATACTGTTTTTGTTAACCTACATCACTGGCTTTTCTACTCAGTCTCTTGCTCATGCCCCTTTGTTTCCTGAGCTATTTTCTGTTCCATTTATTTATTTAGAAAGGGTCTCTCTGTCACCCAGGCTGGAGTGCAGTGGCACATTCATGGCTTACTGCAGCCTCCACCTCCCAGGCTCAAGTCATCCTCCCACTTCAGCCTCCCAGGTAGCTAGGATTACAGGTGTGTGCCACTACACCCAGCTAGTTTTTAATTTTTTTTGTAGAGGCAGCATCTCACTATGTTGCCCAGGTTGGTTTGGAACTCTCATCCTCCTGCCTTGGCCTCCCAAAGTGTTGAGATTACAGGTGTGAGCCACCACATCTGGCTAAATGAGCTTTTTTAGGTAAGGGGATTAGTATATACCATGGCAGAATACATGTTACTTAAACATTAGCTATTATAAACATTGGAATTCATTCTCTTCCTTTAGAAACTTTAATGGGGTTTTTTTTTTTTTTTTGAAACGGAGTCTCACTCTGTTGCCAGGCTGGAGTGCAGTGGTGCCATCGTGGCTCACTGCAACCTCTGCATCCCGGGTTAAGCAATTCTCCTGCATCAGCCTCCCGAGTAGCTGGGACTACAGGCACATGCCATGACGACCAGCTAATATTTTGTATTTTTAGTAGAGACGGGGTTTCACCATATTGGCCAGGATGGTCTCGATCTCTTGACCTCGTGATCTGCCTGCTTTGGCCTTGCAAAGTGCTGGGATTACAGACAGGCGTGAGCCACTGCACCTGGTGGGGAAAATTCTAAAAGCCATATTATATAAAACTTGGAAAGAAAAGGACTATTTGGTAAAAGTTTATTCAGCTGTTAATCTGATTATATAATATTTTTATTGCAAATATCATTGATTTCAACACATGAACAAGATCTGTTGTACACACAGAATTTCCTTTACAATTAACGTTTTAAAAGTGGCTTAAACCTTCAAAACAAAAAAACTTTTTTTTAACCTTTTAATGTAGGTAAAAATGCACACATTCTTATGCCTCCTTATAATCCTTTCACCAAAAGTGTATTTTATACCAGAGCTGTAAGTCTAAGAAGTGGGATGATTCATATTTCTCCCTAGGTTTACTAAAGCAATGCCTGTCCACGTAGCATGCTATAATAATGTTACACTCTCTCTGATTTGCATTATGACTCAATGAATTAAAATTTTGATATGCAGGTGTTCTCTCCTAGGTTGAAAATGGTACTGAGTTAAACCATGCCTGATATTCAAAGAATTATTTTATACTATGTAAATGACAAACAGCATCTGGAAAAATGTATCTCAGATCTCCTCCCCTGCTGTTTTTTTTTATCTTAAAATGCAGCAGCTTGTATACTCCATAATAACCTTTTTCTGTTTGTTCCTAAGCAGAAAAATAAAGGAATTAATTCTACACAAGATTTTCAGACCTCCATCCTAAGTGAAGATACATAGCAAACTTCTTTAATAAACTTGGTGAAGAGTCATTTAATCTTCCCTGTTACATGCAGAGAGCAACTTATGTTAACTCTTCTTATGATTTTTTGAAATTACAATGGTGCAAAAGTGATATGCATATTATGACATATCATCGTTTGTTAAATAAATTACATAAGATATTCAACACTTTATTATAAAATATGCTTTGTGTTAGATGATTTTGCCCAACTGTAGGCTAATGTAATTGTTCTGAAAATGTTTTTAGGCTCAGCTATGATGTTTGTTAGGTTAGGTGTATTAAATGTATTTTCTTTTTTTTTTTTCTTTTTTTTTAATTCTCAGCAAGGCAATGTACTTCCATAGAAGGGTGTGCCCTTACAGATGGAGAAATGGTGAGCGCACACTTGGACAAGGGAGGGGAAGGGGTTGTTATCCCTGATGCACGTGGCCCCTGCTGCTGTGTTGTTCCCCTATTGGCTAGGGTTAGACCACACAGGCTAAACTAATTCCGTAATTTAAAGAGAGTAATGGGGTGAGTGGTTTGGTGGGAAAAATGGTTATGCAGGGTGGAAAATGAGTTAGGGTGGGGTAGGTAGCTGGTAATCGGAATGAGAGTGGAGCAGGTAATTAGAATGAGTCAGGATGGAGCAGGTGATTGAAATGAGTCAGGGTGGAGCAGGTGATTGAAATGAGTCAATAGAACGAGGAAAGAAGAAAGGGTAATAGAATAGATGAAAGAGAGTTAAATTTTTCTTAGCTTTAGTTCGGTAGGGTTTTTCCCCAGGACCATGGCCCACGACTCTGGAGCAGGCAGTGCTTTCTTGACTTGGGTGTGATGAGTCCATTCCCTTTCCGCTGTACAAACAGCAGTCTCGGTGGTTGGCAGCACAAGGTAGGGTCCTTCCCAGGCTGGCTCGAGTTTTCCTTCTTTCCATCCTTTGATGAGAATGTGATCCTCAAGCTGCTGCTGGTTTACCAGAAATTCTAGGGGTGGTACCTGTGCTAAAAGATTTTTAGTTTTGAGGGAAAGGAAAGTGGAAGATAAACCAAGTATATAATTTCTAAGAAATCGAACTTTTGTTTTAAATGTGGGGACATCAGCAGTGGACTTTTTAGTCCTTAGTGCCTTCTTACTGAGAAATTTCCTTTAGCACCTATTTTTATTAGTTTTTAGACCAAAGAAAGCCAAACACCATTTTATATTTGACAATGCTTCCTGTATGATTTTTATACCAGATAA
>NW_012111364.1:5647384-5682747 GCF_000951035.1 Colobus angolensis palliatus
TTTTTTTAACCTTTTAATGTAGGTAAAAACACATTCTTATGCCTCCTTATAATCCTTTGGTATAAAATATACCAAAAGTATATTTTACTTTACTTATACATTTTGCATATAAACTGTTTCTTCAATAGTTTTACATTCGGGAGGCCTGATTACTTTTAAATTATACAACATTTCTTGCATAAGTTCCCTTTTTTTTTCACGACTTTCACAGACAATTCTTTGACGTGCCTCAACTTTCTGACTTGTTGCAAACATCCCTTTTTATAAACAACCAGTTAATTTATTTTAGGATAAGAATTTACCATATAACATTCTTTTTACATAAATTCTCCCTCCCCCTCCCTTTTTTTTCCAACGATAACGATGATAACCATTCTTTTCCAAAGCGAACTTCCTTCATGTCTGTGGACTAGACTGTCTAAGGCCACAAGATTAGAAGTTAGGATAATACATGTTGCATTTTAACTTTTAGCAAACTTTTCTTTTGTTGAAAACCTTGTAAGTTTGGGATTTCAATTATCCTTTGCTATTAATAAGACCTTGTTTAGTCCAAATTAACTTAGAATTGGTATAGATGGTTCCTTCCTGGTTCTGTAAGTACGTTAAGGCTTAGCTGAGTGCAAACATCCTCCAGAACTTCCAGGTATTCAGTTATCCAGAAGCTCTCTGGAACCAGTCCTTTGAGACGTTTTGTGGAGACTTCATTTGATAGGCATGATTGACAACCATGTAGAAATGTGATTGGACAAAAAAGGTATGATCTAATATTAATGGGCTGAGTGGGGAAACCCAGCAAGTCTTGTCTGTTCACATTCTTACTGGCTTCTCTGTGCAGCATTCCTTTCTTCAGGGGATGGGGCACAACCCTTTCTAAAATGAAGGTCTTATGACCCACAATCAGATTAGAGTCCTGCCTTGAGCAGGTGAAAGAAGGCCCAGGAAGTTAAGAGAGAGAGAGTTTCTGTTTTCTGAGGCCTGCTTCTGAGGCTTAAAGTGCCCCAACATCGTAACAAAAAGACTGTAACAAGGGCTATGAAAATTATTAGCCAGGAACTGTGGACAAAATCCAACGTGTGTACATACCATAAGATCACAGCTTTAAGACTTTTACACAAATATGAAAAAATGAGTTTATTTTTATTTTGGAGACCAGGTCTCGCTCTGTTGCCCAGGCTGGAGTGCAGTGGCGCAATCATAGCTCACTGCAGACTCAACTCAAGTGATCCTCCTGCCTCAGCCTGCCAAGGAGCTGGGACTATAGCATTTATTTATTTATTTATTTATTTATTTATTTATTTATTTATTTATTTATTGTGTAGATCCAGAGGTATTACTATGTTGACTAGGCTTGTCTTGAACTCTTGGCCTGAAATGATCCCCTTGGCCTGAAAAATCCCAGCTGTGGCCTCCCAAAGTGCTGGGATTACAGGCATGAGCCACCACACCTACCCCCTCAAAAGATGGTTTAAGATTTTTGCACAAATAAGAAAGCTGCTGTTTTTAAATAAATTTTTATTTTTAAAGTTTTCACTTTTTTTTTTTTTTTTTTAACTCAACTGACATAAGGTGCTGAGTTTTGTGCTGGGCACAGGAATACAAAGATAAGAGCCACTCTAAGAACTTACAGTTAAGTTGGGGAAATAAACAATGGTCTTTCATAATGATAACTTCAAAGCAGTAGTTAAAAGCCACAGTTCAGAGGAAGGATTTTTTGTTTAATTGGTGTGTGTGTGTGTGTTTCTATGTGTATAGAGTGACAGAGTTGTTGGGCAGGAAAATTTTCCCTGAGCAAGTGACAGGTAAATTTGGCTTTGAAGAAGCAAATCTGCCAGAATGATGAGGGCTAGACTGGGACATCAGCTGTTGAATTTATGGGGCCCAGTGCAAAATGGCAACTTGGAGTACCTTGTAATATTAAGAATTACAAGACAGTGACAGCATAGCATTAAACCAAGTCTGGGGTCTTGCAAACACAAGGGCCTACACACAAATCTCATACCCATCAAGTTGGCCCTGGCTGAGGGTAAGAAATTCCAGACCGAAGAAGTAGTCTATACAAAAGCATAGAGGCATGTGTTTGGGGTCTTCTTAGATTATGGTGTGCATATATGGGTATACCATTGACATGGGTTTGCAGGTGCTACTATGGGAAAGGTCAACACAACAAAAGAGATGGTATGGTGGGTTTGTATTGTATCAGTTTAGTTAAGCTGGTACTGGCTTTCTGAGGATTCCCTATTCTGCATATTCAGGAATCCTGTGGGCCACAATAGGTATTTCACGTGAGATTTGAAATAAAAAGAAATGTGACAGCAACCAAAATCTGTTTAAACCTGGAAGGTCTGTGGAGGGCACCAGGAAAATTTTTCCTGAGACAGATGAGTTTGGCTTTGAAGAAAGACAAAGATAATCCACATTGTTCCTCATCTCGTATTTTACCTTGTGGCATGGGGCAGCAGCCCCGTAGCTCCTTCATCTCCCTTCAGCCCTCTTTCTTAAGCTTCTCAGGCTTCCCATAACAGAGTGCACCAGCTTCTCCTGCAGATCATCTCCACATCCCATCACATTTTGAAGCTTGAAGGTACTGAGAGTCCCACACAGGTTCACCTTCATCCTTGTGGGTTCCAGCTTGTCTTCTCAGGTTCCACTTTGTCCTTTTTCTACTCAGCTTCACATTTATGTCTTCTTTTCTGTTTAAGCTGTTTTGACCTTTTTTCTTTTTTAATTTTTTAAAAAAGTTGTATATATTCGTGGGGTACAAGTGCAATTTTGCTACATTGATACATTGCATTATGTTGAAGTCAGGGCCCTCAGTGCATCCATCACTGGAGCAATGCACATTGTACCCACCAATCAACCTCCCATCATCCACCCCTTCTCCACCCACCACGCCTGTGAGTCTCCATTGTCTATTATTCCACACTCTGCTTCTGTGTGTACACATTATTCAGCTCCCATAAGATTAAAAAGTTTTGACCAGGAACTAGAGTAATTTTCTTAATCAAAAAGTAAAAATCATGTAGAAAAAAGAGCATGGGGTTTGGAATCATATACTTTGGTTTGAGTCTCTGTGCAGTCACTCATTAGATGTTTGTCTTTGGCAGTGTCTTACTCAGAGCTCTGTAGAACACAAAGCCTAAGACAAAGTCTTGCAGGCATGGTAGTTCATTTGGGATCAGGAGTGGTGAAGAGGAGTGGGGAAATAAGGAAGAAAGCCAGTATAAAGATGGGTTGTTGTGTTGTCCATCACTATGGGTGACTGGTGTTTCATGTTGTAAGACTTCTGAGAAGCCTTATGAAATGCATCACAGAACTCTCTGCCTAAAGAATGAAGGAGATGGGAATCTTTGTGTTTTGGCTCCTGTCTTCCATTGGTCAGGGATGGTCTCGCAGGCATTAGTTTCCCTGGACTTGGGAGTTGTACATGTATGAGTGCCAAGTGCATCACAGAGTCAGAGAAGTGAGGAGTGCTTAGCACCTGCCCAAGGTGAGATGCACAAGATGCTGTCAGGTTGCACTTGCATGAAACTGGTTGAAGCCTGCCTAGAACTGGTTGCTGTAGCAGTGCCTGGAATAAGAGATGAAGCTGAGAGAATTTGAAGTGGCATACTAGAGATATCTGATATAACCATTTACACAGTTTTGAGACTCACTCTACATCTGTACAATGATATCTGTCTCACGGATTTACGGTGGCAATATTGAGTGAATATGCAAAACTTGAAAGAGTTGCCTTTATTTTATTTTCTTCCTTACTACTCATGTGGCTTATGTCTCCATCATCCTGGTGATACTGCCATCCCTGAGGTCATTGTTGATCTCCTTATTGCTAAATCCAGTGGTAATTACTAATTTTTTGGATCCTGTCTTATATAATGTCTGCACTGCATTTGGTACTATAGAGCGCTCTCTTTTTTTTTTCTTCAAAGGTGCTTGTCCTGGATTCTGTGGCACTTTGTTCCTTGTTTTTCTATTGTCCTGGGGGACATACTCATTTTCTATCTATTTTGCCTTACATGGACACTCAGTAATTGTTTTCTGATAGAATTAATAAATGACAAAAAACACATAAAAGTGAGAAGTCAGTGAATGATTTTTCCTTAATCTTTTCCTTAATTTCACTGGTCTGTATTCTGAGTACATGTGTGTATGTGTGTGTTTTCTAATATTATAACATAAGACTGGCCATGCTTTGCCACACCAATTGTCCAATTTATTCTTAGTTTAACTCACAAATACTGTCTTTCTGTGAGAAAACAGATTGTTTCCTATAATTTCAACCTCCAAGAATTCCAAATTTTTCTTACGTCCTGTTGTAAATCTGTCATCTTGAAATTTGCCTAAGCATTCTAAAATATGTTAATATGATATTATTCTAATATATTTGCTAGATATTCAATCTCAGCTAAAATTGCCATTTTAAAAGATATGATACAATTCTTGTATACATATTTCATAAATAAAAAAATTTCTATCAGGAAAAAAGGTACATCTGAATAAGCATGCTGCCACGTTAGACATAATCAACTGGTGCATCAGGCCATTAGGATTAGAAGTAGTACTTAGGCCGGGCGCGGTGGCTCAAGCCTGTAATCCCAGCACTTTGGGAGGCTGAGATGGGTGGATCACGAGGTCAGGAGATCAAGACCATCCTGGCTAACACAGTGAAATCCCGTCTCTACTAAAAAATACAAAAAACTAGCTGGGCGTGGTGGCGGGCGCCTGTAGTCCCAGCTACTCGGGAAGCTGAGACAGGAGAATGGTGTGAACCCGGGAGGCGGAGCTTGCAGTGAGCTGAGATCCGGCCACTGCACTCCAGCCTGGGCGACACAGAGAGACTCCGTCTCAAAAAAAAAGAAGTAGTACTTAGGCAGAAAGACATATATCTTGGGACATCTGGCCAGAGGAGAGAGGAAAATGATTGCTACTCTCAACTCAGAAATTTCACAAGTGTTGTGAAAATGTAGAAGGGGTGGCAGGGAGAGGGGAATATGTGAAGTGGGTAATATTTTATGAATTTATTATTTGCCTTTTATGGGGGGAGTACTTTATCTATTTGTAGTTCTGTTTCTATTTTAACATCCAGAGTGTGACTTCCAGACAATCTACAAACTCCTTTTTCTCTTGCACCTCCCATAACACATGGCCATGGATTTACTGTTTATGATATCTCCGAAAACGTTATGTGTAAATCCTATTTCCCTGGCCAGGCGTGGTGGCTCATGCCTGTAATCCCAACACTTTGGGAGGCTGAGGGGGTGGATTTCTTGGAGTGTAGGAATTTGAGACTGGCCTGGCCAACAAAGTGAAACCCCATCTCTACAAAAAATACAAAAATTAACCAGACATGGTGGTGCTTGCCTGTAGTCCTAGCTACTCTCTAGGCTGAGGTGGAAAGATCACCTGAGCCCAGGAAGTTGAGGTTGCAGTGATCCAGGATTGCGCCACTGCACTCCAGCTTAGATGACAGAGTGAGACCCTGTCAAAAAAAAAAAAAAAAAAAATCCTATTTCTCTGTTACACACATCTTCAGTGCAGCACTTAGGTTTTCTATATATACATGTAAATGAGGTCTGTCTCTATTTTGCTTATCACTGGATCTCCAGGGTCTGTCAGTACCTGGTATGTAATAGGCCTACAAGTATTCAGTGATTGAGTAGATTGAACATAAAGCCATTGCAGAGGCTTTGATGTATAGACATTTTCTCAGTGATAGTATAATTTAATTTGTAGATGGTAACTGAATTTTGAATGAATGTTTAGAAGTGGAAACTGAAGTACTTATAGGTTATTAAAATGAAAATAAAATGTAGTAAAGTGTTTTTTTATAAGCACCTAAGGGATCATATATAAAACAGCAATAAAATAGCTGTTGAAGAAACCCTAATTACTGATAATTGTTTACCATGTAGACACCTTCTGTGATGTTTCTAGATGGAAACTATTAATTTGAATTACTCTAGAAAAATAATATATATAGGCATTTATACTTTATCATTATAATGTGGCAATATACACCCTCTTTTTTTAAAAGCTAGAATCCCACAGTGCCTAACAATCATGAATAAATTTATAGACTTGTTTTTCATAATGAAGCAAAATTACTATGAGCATGAAATGTCCTCTTCTTTTAGTTTCATTACTGCAGGCAAATAAAACAAAGAACCTAGTGGATAAGGAGAATAAGTTATGCCATGGAGAAATAAGAAATAGATGCCTATTATTAATTTTCAGATTCAGAAACAAATAAGCAAAATGGATCATATTATTGCCTCATATTGGTACAAAAACTGATTTTAATTCTAGTTTTGCACTCAAGTTTCAAATAAGTATAATTTTGAGTTCAAATAAATGTTTCCAGGAGAAGGAAATGAGTATGGTATTTGCTGGTATATCAATATGTAGACTTGGTCACAGATCATAAACAAGTGCAGGAAATACAGTGCAACTTATTTATTAGAATGCAGTGAGAATTTGTTCACCAGAAAGAAAACAAAGCACATTTTAGCTAATTTATATTGCTTCTTAAAAGCATACATCGAATGAAAGATTGTATTAGGAAAGAAATGCTTAGAAAGCAAAGAACACGGGGAAACATTGAATAATCAGATTGCTAGGGATAAAAAATGAAGCTTAAGGAATTAGGAGGATTAATTTTGCTCTTGCTTCTGTAATGAATAGGGAGGGGGAGAGAAAGGACTTGTGTTTAAATGTGCAAGGCTATTTACATGGGTTATCTCACTTTTTATCCTCCCATCAGTCCTATTGAGCTGCTACTTTTTTTCCCATTTTCATATAAGAAAAATAAGGTTCAGGAAGCCAAACAGAATAAATTTTTCAAAGTTATATTATTAGCTTATAAGAGCAAGTATTTGAATCCAAGTCTACATGGCTTCCCAAATTAATTCTTTTCCCACTATATTATGCCTCTTCTCTGGCAAGATCCTCTCTACTTGTAGTAATGCTTGTTTGGGCAGACCACAAAAAAGTGTCAATTATTTTGAGTCCCAAAGTCATTGGCAAAATAATCTAGCTTTACAAATCTGCAAACTGATGCGAGTAGCTTAACTTGCCTTAACTATAACTTGCTTTGTTCATTGCTTTGGGTTATTTTTATCCATCTTTAACAATTGAGAAAGCTAGAGTTAAGTAAATTACCTATGGTTTATATAGACCACAAATTACTGAACTGGGATTTGAAACCAGGCAGGGTAACTCCAGAGCACAAACACTTAACCACTGTGCTAAAATGCCAGTCCTCAAAGACGAGGAAATGTAATTTTTCCTACCTACCAAAGATTTCATTATCTTTTGGTGATTTACATTGCTTGTGGAAAAGTAGCTGGGGAAGTATGTATGTGAGTGGGCACATAGGGAGTGGAGAGGAAAGGGAACTCAAATGCAGTTAATTCATTACCTTGGTGATTGCTTTATGGCTCACATCTGCTTTCTGTATATGTTGTGGGAAGTGGGAAAACAAATAGTAAATAGGGATATAAGGTTTATAAGGTATACAGTTTGTAGCAGAGGATATGTAATCCGATAACAAGAAATAAGACTGAAAGTATGTGTTGAGGACAGATCAAGAAAGGAATGAAAGATAAGATTGGATTTTGGGATTTTATGTGGTAGCTGAAAAGGAATATTTATAATGGACACAATCAGAGATTTGCTTTTGGGAGATTCATCTGGCATAGTTGTACATGGTGAATTGCACAGAAGAGACGCAAGAATTAGGAAATCCAACTGAAAGGCTATTTATAAAATAACTTATACTACATGTATTTATTAGGGAAACATTAATTGTTAAAAGAGATAAATCTTCCTGTGTTAGCTTGGGTTGGCATAACAGAATACCTAGACTGGGTGACTTAAACAACAGAAATTTATTTTTTCACAGTTCTGGAGGCTGGAATCCAAGATTAAGATCTCCACGTGGTTCAGTTTCTGGTGAGGGCTCTTTTCCTGGCTTGCAGACGGCGACCTTCTCTATGTGTTATCACTTGACAGAGAGAGATAGAGATAAATAGAGAGAGAGAATTCTCTGGTGTTCCTTCTTACAAGGGCACTCATCCCAGCATGAGGGATCCACCCTCATGATTTCATCTTACGCTAATTCCCCCCCCCAAATGCTCCATTTTAATTGCCACCACTTTTGGGGGGTAGGGCTTCAACATATGAATTTTGGAGGAATTCATTCAGTCCATCATACCCCCAAATCTCCATGGTTTAACACAATAGAATTTATTGAAGTTCAAAACAGGTGTTTTTGATTGGCAGAAAGCTTTCAATATGGATTATTCAGGCAACTTTCTGTTGTGTGGTTCTACCCTCTTGTAGGGCTTAGAATTCTCTGCATTAATTGGCAATTCATTAAAGACAATGGAAGATCATGCATGGGAGGTGTTTTTCTTTTTTTTTTTTTTTAGAGTTTTTTTTAGAAATCTTTCCATGTTATAAGCAGATTCCCTACCTTAGACATAGCTTAATGTTCCTTGATTAGGTCAATCTGCTTCCCGGGAGGTGCTGCCCAGTTCTTGCTCTGTCACCCAGACTGGAGTGCAATGGCATGATCTCAGCTCACTGCAACCTCCGCCTCCCAGGTTCAAGCTATTCTCCTGCTGAGTATCTGGGATTGCAGGCACCTGCCACCATGCCTGGCTAATTTTTGTATTTTTAGTAGAGATAGGGTTTCGCCATGTTGGCCAGGCTGGTCTCGAACTCCTGACCTCAGACCTCAGATGATCCACCCACCTCGGCCTCCCAATCTGCTGGGATTACAGGCGTGAGCCACCTCGCCCGGCCCCCCTACATGGGAGGTTTTATAGACCATGTCTGAAATTGGTTCATTCATATCACTTCTGTCATACTCCTTAGACAGTAACTCATTCACATGTCCAAAGCTGACTGCAAGGGAGACTGGAATACATACTTTAGTTGTATCAGTCAAGATAGGCTAGGTTATGCTATGGTAAAAAGCAACAACAAAAATTTCATTGACTTCAGTGACAGACTTATCTACAGGGAGTGATGTGTAATAATTTCTAAGTTCGATCTGGATAAAGTTTCTCTTGATCTAGAGACTTAAGAACTATAGTAGAAGCTGTTTATGTCCCATAAACTCAATATACAAGGGTATGACAGGAACAGGATAACCGTAATAAGCATTCCCATTCAGAAAGAGGAAAAATGGGACCACACAGTAGTCCCTGGTCCATGAAATCTCTCCATGTTATAAGCAGATTCCCTACCTTAGACATAGCTTAATGTTCCTTGATTAGGTCAATCTGCTTTCCAGGAGGTGCTGCCCGGTTCATTGTTCTCTGTGGCTCTCAGGTATCTTTTTTTTTTTTCTTAGTTTTTATTTTAAATTCAGGGATACAAGTACAGGTTTGTTACACAGATACACTTGAGTTATGGGGTTTGTTGAACAGATTATTTCATCACCCAGGTATTGCCTAGTACCCATTAGTTATTTTTCCTGATGCTCTCCCTCTTCCTACCCTCCACTTCCCAGTGTGTGTAGTTCCCCTCTATGTGTTCATGTGTTCTCGTCATTTAACTTCCACTTATAAATGAGCATTTGGTTTTCTGTTCCTGTGTTAGTTTGCTAAGAATATTGGCTTCAAGCTCCATCCATGTCCCTGCAAAGGATATGATCATGTTCTCTTTTATGACTGCATACTATTCCATGGTGTATATGTACCACATTTTCTTTATCCAATCTATCATTGATGTGCATTTAGGTTGATTCCATGTCTTTACTATTGTGAATAATGCTGCAATGAACATACACATACACGTGTCTTTTTTTTTTTTTTTTTTTTTTTGAGGCAGAGTCTCACTTTGTCACCCAGGCTGGAGTGCAGTGGCACAATCTCGGCTCACTGCAACCTCCGCCTCCTGGGTTCAAGAGATTATTGTCCCTCACCCTCCCAGGTAGCTGGGATTACAGGTGTGTGCTACCATGCTGGACTAATTTTTGTATTTTTAGTAGATGGGTTTTTACCATGTTGGCCAGGCTGGTCTTGAACTCCTGGCCTCAAGTGATCTGCTGGCCTCATGTGATCTGACTGCCTTGGCCTCCCAAAGTGCTGGAATTACAGGTGTCAGTCACTGCACCTAACCCATAAATGTGTCTTTATAATAGAATGATTTATACTCCTTTCGGTATATACCCAGTGGATTGATGGGTCAAATGCTATTTCTGTCTTTAGGTCTTTGAGGAATCGCCAGACTGTCTTCCACAATGACTGAAGTAATTTATACTCCCACCAACAGTGTATAACTGTTCCTTTTTCTCCACAACCTCGCCAGCAATGAAGGTCTAATATCAAGTGTCTATAAGGAACTTAAACAAATTTACAAGAAAAAGAACCCATAAAAAAGTGGGCAAAGGACATGAACAGACACTTTTCAAAAGAAGACATACATGTGGCCAATACTCACAGGAAAAAAAGCTCAATGTCATCGACCATTAGAGGTCTTCCTTTTTAAAGATTTTTCTGGCCAGACAAATCCCAGAAGTTTTGGAGGCCAAGGTGGGAGGATTGCTCGAGCCCAGGATTTCACGACCAGCCTGAACAATGAAGTAAGACCCTGTCTCTACAAAAAAATTTAAATATTAGCCAGACATAGTGGCGCATGCCTTTAGTCCCAGATACTTGGGAAGCTGAGGCAGGTGGATATCTTGAGCTTAGGTGGTCAAGGCTGCAGTGAGCTGTGTTCATGTTCATGCCACAGCACTCCAGCCTGGGTGACAGAGTGAGACCCTGTCTCAAAAAAAAAAAAAAAGAAAGAAAATTCTTCCTTACTATTATTCTTCCTGATTTCATCTAAAATTAACATTGGAGAATATGCTCTTCTTGGAGTATGAATAGTTTTTTTTTTTTTTTAACCTGCTTGCTGTTCAAAGAAGGTGGAGGTCAAGGGTCAGTCTAAGTTTCAAATAATCACAGATATTTCTAGTCTTGCTTCATAATTTATTTGACAGAAAAATGCTCTTGTAAGCTTAATAGAATTTTAATCAGATTCCAGTTATTTCTATGTGTCAATGACACACTTACAGTTCTTTTGCAGCATACTTAGATGTATTATATCTTTTCTTTCTCATCCGTATCTGCTTTTTCTCCATCTCTCTATTACTCTCTCTGTCATGCTCATCATTCTCTCTTTGTGTCCTAATTGGAGTACCTTGGATTTATCAGACTTCAGGGGCAAAAGCACACCTTTAATTTATTTTCTCTGAGTCAGGGAAAATTATTTACAACTCTTAGGTTCGATCTCTCTTCCAAAGGCTGAGTTTTAATCATTCTTTCTTACTCAAAGATCTTTTCTGTTTTACCTTTCACAACTTGTGTTTGAGGAGAGTTACTTCTTCTGACCCTACAAATCACTGAATTTGTGCATTCTCTCTAAATTGTATATTCCTACTTATTACCAGCTGATTATTTCCATGAGCTTTTCATTTTCTTGTAATACCTCACTGAATGTAGTCAGCTGCAACCAACACACTGCTAAACTTCTCTGTTCTACCTTTTCCCTTAAGGCCACAAGTTCAGAAAGTATGTCATCTTTCATTTATTTCAGTTGGCAACATTATCAAAGTTTTGCCATGGGATAATATTGAAAAACCATGCTTTCAGTCTCTGAAAAGACCTTCTTCATCACCTGCTGCCTGGACCTAATGCCACATGTATTAGGTTTTGCTGTTATGGCAGCACCTGTCTAGTTAGTACCTATATATGCATTTCTTAAGGGAGGTCAGATTATGATATAGAATCAAAAACTACCAAATCTCAGTGGCTCACTCAACTGAAATCTATTTTTTCTTTGATGCTACATGCTTTGTGTGGGTTGAGTGAGAGTTTCTCTTCATATTCACTCTGGAATCAAGGCTATTGGAAATTTCATCTAAATACTTTATTCCTGAATCACAGAGTAACTAAATAATTCTGGTTTGCTTGGATCTTTCCCAGGTTTACTCTTGAAAACCCTGTATCCTAGAAACCCCCATTAGTTCCAATCAAACCAGGGCAGTTTTTCTTGGCACTGTTTTGGTTTTAAAACAAAAAGTCCTGTGTCCCAGGAACTCTCTCTGTCATGGGAAAATTTGAATGGTTGATTACCCCCGCACCATCACTGCAGCAGTGGGAAGGAAATTTGACTCTTAAGGCATCTGCCCAATAATGCCATCTGCTATTTCCTCTTTTCATTGGCCGATGCAAGTTATATGGCTATGCCTAAAATCAAAGTGGCAGGAAAAAGCAACTGACCATGTGTCTGTAAGTCAGAGGGTCATAAATATTTAATGAACACCACAAAAGACTGACACACTAGCTCTATGCCTAAGAAGACAAACTGGTTTGATAGGCAGCTGCTCAGACTTTTCATTTATAAAAGATATTGTGGTGGCTTAAGGTACGAAAACATATAAAAAGTTGAATAAATAAAATCAATATACAAATTATAAAAGTAGGCTGGGCGCAGTGGCTCAAGCCGGTAATCCCAGCACTTTGGGAGGCCAAGGCAGGCGGATCACGAGGTCAGGAGATCGTAGAACATCCTGGCTAACACGGTGAAAAAATACAAAAAATTAGCTGGGCATGGTAGCGGGCGCCTTTAGTCCCAGCTGCTCGGGAGGCTGAGGCAGGAGAATGGCGTGAACCTGGGAGGCGGAGCTTGCAGTGAGCCCAGATCGCACCACTGCTCTCCAGGCTGGGCCACAGAGCAAGACTCCATCTCAAAAAAAAAAAAAAAAAATTATAAAAGTAGATGTTTGGAAAGAGATTCAGAAAATAGATCCAAAGGATAACAGGATCTGCCTTTGAACTTTAAATTTAACAACAAATGCCTTCTTGGTTTCAGTGAGTATATATGTGTATCTAGATGTGCATGTGGTAGTAGAGGTAATGCATAAGATCTGTTACTCCCTGAGAATGAAATTTTGAAGAACATGTAGGCAATGAATGCAAATTAGCCACAAGTAGAAATTACCGTCTCCGAACCTAGTGAATGTGAGAATGAACTTTAAGAATTTCCAAGTCTGTCAGTTACTAGCGTTTGGGCTCAGAATGGCATTCATTTATTTATTCATCTATTCATTTAGTCAATGAATATTTATTGAATGGCAAGCACTGTGACAGAGACTAGGGATGTACAATGATAAGACATAATGTCCCTGTTATTTAGGGAGTCAGATAAACAGTTATAGGTTGTAATAAGTACTATGAAGGGGATGTGCAAGATGATAAGATAGAGTATAACACAGAGGGCAAAGAAGAGGTAGGAAGACTTCTGAATTGGGTCATAAGGGTCATATTTCATAAGGGGAGTCACACAAGCTGAAACCTAAAGTGCAGAAATTAGCTGGCAAAGGCAAAAGCTGGTGGAATAACTTTATAGCCACAAGTGTCAGCAAATGCAAAGACATTGCAGCTTAGAAGAGGAACCAAATGGGCTGGGTGTGGTGGCTCACACCTGTAATCCTAGCACTTTAAGAGGTTGAGGCAGGTGAGTCACTTGAGGCCAGGAGTTTGAGATCAGCCTGGCCAACATGGCGAAACCCTGTCTCTACTAAAAATATGAAAAAAAAAAAAAAAAGAAGAAGAAGAGGAACCAAATGAAGCCCATGTGACTAGAATGCAGCCACAAGGAAAACTGCAACAAAAAGAAGTGGGAAAGGAAGTAGGAGCCAAACCAGGATAAAGAGTTTGAATTTTATGCTGACAATAAAAAGCTTTGTATTCAGGAAGTGATACTATCTGCTCCTCTGTTTTTCAGAGAACAACTTGATTGCTGTTTGGAGAATGAATGGGAGAGGTCAAGAGTGAAAGCAAGGAAACTAGTTAGGAGCACTTTTAACAGTCTTGACTAGACAATGACACTTGGACTAGGGTGATGACAGTGGAGGTGGAGAGAAGAGGGTGGATTTTAGATGAAATATGGAACTAGCAGCAATAGCATTTGATGATGAATGGAAGGGAGAAAGAAAGATCAGTGATGATGTTTGGTTCTTTCTGCCTGCTTCACAAAATCAATTCACTGAGACCATGGCATTATAGTAGAGAAAGAGTTTAATCGGCATGAGGCTGGCCACAGCCATATGGGAGAACTAGAGTTATCCCTCAAATTAGCCTCCCTGAAGGCTCAGAAGTTAGGGGGGTTTTTTTTGGACAATTTGAGGGGAAGGGGGCTAGGGAATGGGTGCTGCTGATTGGTTGGGAATAAAATCATAGGGGTGTGGAAAACTATCCTCATATGCTAAGTCCATGTCTGGGTTGGGCCACAGAATCAGTTTAGTCACGCATCATGAATCCAGGTGGGGTCAGTCTGAAAGCTCAAAAAACCAATCTTAGGTTCTACAATGGTGACGTCATCTATGGGAACAATTGGGGAAGTCACAAATCTTGTGACTTCTGGCCACAAAACTCCTGAGCAGTAAGGGGTTATAGAAACTGTGCCTACTTCTTAGCAGAATTTAGACACCTCTCATAATTTTATTCTTGTGGCCTTTCTTAGTCCTATGAAGTCAGTTTTTGGTCCTTGAGTAAGGAGGAAGTTAGTTTTAGAGAGGAACTATTATTAACCTTGCCTTCAAGTTAAATTCCAAACTAAATTCTTCCCAAAGTTAGCTTGGTCTACACCCGGAATGACCAAGCACAGCTTGGAAGTCAGAAACAAGATGGGAGTCAACTCTGATTTATCTTACTGTTACAATTTTGCAAAGGTGTTTTCACTCTTTAGTTTCTGGCTTGAGCAACTGAATGAATTGACCTTAAGTCAATATTACTGACCTATTGAAAACTTGGAAGGAGCAAGATTAGTGGGAAAATGAAGAATTCTGCTTGGAGGTAGTTGGATATACTTGTTAGATGTCCAAGTAAGCACTTGGTATGTGGGTGTGGTGCTGTGGAGGGGTTGCTAAGATGGAGATAAACATTTGTGAGACATCCACATATTGATGGCATTTAAGGGCAGGGTGTTGGTTAAGGTCACTTAGGGAGAGTGTAGATACAGAATAGAAGAAGGTCCTGCACAGATCTGGAAGTGCTCCAACATTTAGAGATTTTTGTTGAGAAGGAAGAACAGAAAAGGAGACCATGAAGGTGCTGCTAGAGACATAGTGTAGTGTAATGGACACCAAGTGGGAAACCACTTTAAGGAGATAAAGTGGTTGACATTTTGAACTGAACGAAATGAGAGAAAAAAAAAAGAAGGTAAAGTGGTGGTGGGTATTTGTGCTATTGCTGAAAAGTTCAACAAGCAAGGGACAGAAAATAACCACCAACCCTTGCAATGTGCAGATTATAACAAGAACTATGCCTGTGGAATGAGTTGAGGAATGAGTGGAAAATCAGGAAATACAGACAGTTAGTATAGATAAGGGTCTCCAGGCATAAATAAATCATATTAAATAGTAAACAGCTGTAACATAATTAAATTGTAACTTCATATACTAGAGTAAATGGAAAATTTACCAGTTATAATTATATTACTTATCTCTAGATGAAAATTAATTAACAGAAGGTGACAGTAAGCATAGATCCTAGAAAAGACCAGAGTCCAGGAATCTAGTACTGTTGGTGCAGTAGGCTCAAAAGGAGCTTGACAATGAACCTTGTGGGAAAGACTGCTTTTATTACCACACAACTGACTTTGTTGAAGGGCAAGGAGAATTCTTAAGATTTCATATTGTGTGAAGAAAAATTTTCTCAAGACTATCCATCTCTCTTCACTTTGATTTCTTGCCTACCGAACAACCTTTTCACTAATAATTCAGTGTCCTAAAGTAACTTGATACCAGAAAGAAAGGAAAGAGTGTGAAAGAGAGAAATAGAGAGGACTTTAAATGGGAAGAGGTGGTAGGAAGGCTACAGATAAACAGATTTATTTTGGAGAGAAGAGGCTTTTGTTGGGCCAGTGGTAGCTCAAACCTGTAATCCCAGCACTTTGGGAGGCCAAGGCAAGAGGATGACTTAAGGCCAAAAGTTTGAGGCCAGCACAGCCCTGGTGACTTAGCAAGATCCCATTAAAAACAAACAAACAAACAAAAAAAACCAAACTCTCTCTCTCTCTATATATATGTATATATACATATATATATGTATGTATATATATACATTATACACATATACACATTATACAATATATTATACATATATTATATGTATAATATATATTTAAGGAGTTTCTTTTTCTAAGATGCATATAAAGATTATAGGATGTAATCAGATGCAACAAAATATGTAGCAGGTGACTAAGTGTGGAGTTCCTTCAGGATGGTGTATTAGTCATCTAGGGCAGCTGTAACAGAATACCACAGGCTTAAACAACAGGATTTCCCCCCTTCACAGTTATAGAGGCTAGAAGTCCAAGATTAAGGTGCCAACAAACTTGCTTCCTGCAGGGAGGCCTCTTTTCTGGCTTGCAGACTGCCACCTTCTCCTTGTGTCCTCACATGACATTTATTTTGTGCATGTTGAGAGAGAGAGAAAGAGAAAGGGAGATAGAGATATGAGAGATATCTCTGGTGTCTCTTCTTCTTCTTATAAGGGCACCAATCCTATCAAATTAGGGCTCCACCCTTATGACCTCGCTTAACCTTAATTACCTCCTTAAAGGCAATATATTGAGAAATATAGTCATATTGAAGGTTAGGGGTTCAACATACGAATTTTGTAGGGACACAATTCAGTCCATAATAGATGATTTTACTCTTCTTCCAAAGGGAGGATGCATCCCCAACTAATTTTAGGTAATAAGAAATGGAAGGACTGTGTATCAATTTATTGTAGTGTGATTACAGTCCCAAGCAAGGCAGGGCATCCTGGGAATGGGAACTGGTAAAAATGCCAGGGTAAACAGGATTGGGAATGGGAATGATAGACAAAGACAAGACTGTTTGGGAGAGTGGGGGTGGTGATAGGAAACAGACATAATTGAAATGGTTGGCCATTAGATTTAAACTAATGCTTTCCTAACTTTTTTCATGTCATGGCAGGAAAAGGACATAGAGACGATATTTTTTGTGGCATCTGGAAGCACTATATGGGATGTGGTGGGAAAATTTTTTAAAATTATTTTTTAGGAATATATACTATAATATAGCAAATATTATGTAAAATATTGAAAGGGCTCCATTGTCTGGGGTATATACCCTGGCTCTTGGTCTTGATCAAGAGAGAGTTCAGGACACTGACACACATAAGGAGTGGGTTCAGGGGCAGAAAGTTTAATAGAAAAAGAAAAGAGAGAGAAAAAACTTCCTCATGTTGAGAAAGCCAGAGAGCCAAATGAGGGTCTCCGTTTGCAGCAGAATGCAGTTGGTTTTGTAAAGAGGCTTGAGGAGGAGGTGATTGATTTACATGGGGCCCAGGGGACTGGTTTTACCAGGTGTGCCATTTACACATCCCACGGAAAGACTGGCCCTCCCACCCCAGTCTTTTATTATGCAGATGTGGCCTCCACCTGGCTGGTCGCCATGATGTCTGTACACGTGGTGTCCATCTGGAGGCTGCCATGACAGCTGGCACACGTGGTGATAAGAAAAAGAGGGCAGGAGATGCCACACTGAGTGTACCTGGCTTCCAGGTACAGCTGACTACATTTACATATAAAAGCTTCTAGTTTGCATATCTATGCCTGACTTCTCAGGCTGCTTTCTGTTAGAGAAGAAATGGTTTAGGAGTTGCTTTTTATTGAAGGAAAATTGCACCGAGAACTTTCACCTTTTCTAGCTGCCTAAAAATAATTTCTTAATAACTCCTGTATTAATATTAACTATTGAATTTGCATACTATCCTAAATAAAATCTTAAACAAAAATTTTTTTTGAGACGGAGTTTCGCTCTTGTTGCCCAGGCTGGAGTGCAATGGAGAGATCTCAGCTCACCGCAACCTCTGCCTCCCAGGTTCAAGCAATTCTCCTGCCTCAGCCTCCTGAGTAGCTGGGATTACAGGCATGCGCCACCATGCCTGGCAAATTTTTGTATTTTTAGTAGAGACGGGGTTTCTTCATGTTGGTCAGGCTGGTCTCAAACTCCTGACCTCAGGTAATCCGCCTGCCTCGGCCTCCCAAAGTGCTGTAATTACAGGCGTGAGCCACCACACCTGACCTAAAATGTTTTAATGAAAAAAAACCTGAGTTTGTTTTCATAAGCATACTTTGTTGTTGTTGTTGTTGTTGTTGTTGAGACAGAGTCTTGCTCTTTCACCCAGGCTGGAGGACAGTGATATGATCTTGGCTCACTGCAACCTCTGCATCCTAGGTTCAAGCGATTTCTCCTGCCTCAGCCTCCAGAGTAGCTGCGACTACAGGTATGTGCCACCATGACTGGCTAACTTTTGTATTTTTAGTAGAGACAGGGTTTCAGTATGTTGGCAAGGCTGGTCTTGAACTCCTGACCTCAGGTGATCCACCCACCTTGGCCTCCCAAAGTGCTGGGGTTACAGGTGTGAGTCACTGTGTCTGGCTACATACCGTTTTTAATATCAGGATTATTTCTTCCCTAGGATGACCATATGCAATTCCTGATCAAGAATTTTAAATAATACCTTTAAATTCTCAATATCATTATTGATAAGAAATGTTATTCACATAAGTATGTAATAAAAAAATTAAAACAAATTTTATAGGACAATTCAATTTTAGAAGAGTTGAAATCAGTTTCAAAAACTTTTTGAAAACAGCTTTTCCTTTCTTTTCATGGACAAATGTAATGTTAGAATTTTTTTTTTCCATCAGGCAATTTTTCACATATAATTAAACTTTTTCAGACCAAGCATTTAAATGCATATGCATTGTTAGAGGAATCATCCTGTAGTTAGCTTGGTGGCTACCAAAAGGGTAAATTAGCCATGAATATTAATTATTTATGATGACAGATTTTTGGAATGCAGCCTCCAGTTCTGCCTGCCTGACTTCCTCACCCCCAGCTTTCTGGAGTGTGGGCTGTTATAACTTGACTGTGTGGAACCGAAGCTTCTTCAGCAGCTTCCTGGCTCATTGTGTGTAATGGGCAGTGGCTGCATGATGACATTGATTTTGTGGACATCCAGATGATAAAACACACCCTTGTCTGCTCTTGTCATTTTAAGACAGAACAGGAGACAGCAAATGTTACTCATCACTTCTTGTGGGCATCAATTGAGCTGCCCTCTGAGAAGCTCTAGAGAAGGCTGCTTTTTGCCAGAGGTGACCAGGTGGTGCCCTGGTAGATCCAGGTCCCAGTGTGCCACCTCCAAGATTAAAGAAAGCATTGTTTCAGGGAGCTCTGCTTACGTTTTATAAAGAGGCTAGTAATATCAGAAGTGGGATAATGGTTAAAGTCAGAAGAGAGATGATAGTTTGTCCTCTTGAAGAACCAAGAGAAATTTCGATAAAGAAAATGAGCAGGCTCATTAATTCAGAGCTTAAATTCTGAAAACTGTCTTTTTTTTTTTTCTTTTTATCATATAAAAACAGTGTCATATTTATTTAGGCCACTGGATCATTCATCTCTGTCTTCTTTGAATACTGCCACCAAGAAACATTTTCTAGGAAAACATGATTTTTTTCAAGCAAGGACTAAAGCCAAATTTGCTAACTTTTCTTGACAATCTATTATGGATCAGTCATCTGTGCATTTCTGTCAATCTTCTTGAATCTACTGCAATACTGTTCTTGTTAGTAGCCCATATATAATTTTAGATAGTTTTATTGGGAAATGATCCTTATAGCGTATACTTCACCTACTTAAAATGTACAATTCAATGGTGTTTCACATATTCACAGATACGTGCAATTATCACTACAGCGAACTTTAGAACATTTTTGTCACCATGGGGGTTGCACAAGAAAGAACAAGCAGGGGCATGGAGGTTAGGTTTTGTAGTAATGAAAGGATGAGGTAATTCTTGGTACCCATGAGAGGATGTGATTGGCTTGTTTGAATTTCATGGAGTGACGGGAAAGTACAACCCACTAGGTTGAGGGCTACATGAGGTGCAGCAGGTCCAGCTGATAGGGGAACTAGCCAGGTGGAAAGGCTTTGATGTTGGTTGGGAGAACGTATCTAATAACAGCAAGGGGTCCTGTTGTTAAAACTTTGGGACTTAAATTTGTCAAGGTAGCACATGAAATGTTAGACCTCACAATACGAAGCGTCCAACTTCATTCTTTTGCATGTGGCTGTCCAGTTATCCCAGAACCATTTGTTGAAAAGCCTCTTCTTTCCTGGCTGAAGAGTCTTGGCATCTTTGTTAAAAATTGGTGGATTCATCAATGCAGAGGCTAATTTCTAGACTCTCAACTCTATTCCATTCATCTTTATGTCTATCCTTGTTCCATTACAAGTCTTGATTTACATTGCTTTGAAGTATGTTTGGAAATCAGAAAGTATGAGTCCTCCTACTTTTTTTTTTCAGGGTTGTTTGGCTAAAGAGCCAATATTCTCTTGGAGGTCATATTAGAGTTTTATAAATGAATTGAGATCAGTGTAGAAGAACATAGCTATTGTAGACTAAGGAAGGGTTTGCTTCTGTTTAATAATTGTTCCTTTTTAAGAGTGGCAGCTTTAAAATGGAGGTACATGGAATGAGAGAGAAGAATCCTTCCATAAGACAGAATTAGCCCTGAGTGATAAGGTGATAGTAAAGTGGGAGATGTCCAAATAATATAGCCTTTACATCCTTACATAGTGAACTCATTTTAACAGTTGAGAGAGTAATTAGTTCTACTTTCTAAATATTTGCAGATACAGGTAGGATTGCACTCTCCTGTACCTTGAGGTGACTTGCACTAGATAGTGATTTATGGACAGAAGTAATGCTAGTCACTTCTAAACAGAAACTATGAGTCAGTGCACATTTTACCATTTGTTCTTCCTCTTACCCTGAAACATGCAAACAGGCAGATGAACTTTCCTTAGCTAGAATTCCTGAGTGAGGAGCATATAGGGCTAACTTTGCCCCCTAACTCCCACCCAAGCTTACTCATACTAGACATGTAGCATGAGTGAGAAATAGACCACTGTTGTTCTAAGACACTGGGTTTGATTGTTACCAGATTTGTTACCAAAGCATAATCAAATCTATCAGATAGAAAATTGATACCAGAAGTAGGGGACATCAAAAGCCTAAAATCTGTGGCGTTGGCTTAGGGATTTGAAGATAGCCTGCAAAAAATGGCTAGTGAAGACCGGAAGGATAGCAATCCATGTATTGTGATACAATTCTTGGGGGGAAATATTACATGCAATGACTTAGAAGAAGAATCATGATCCAAATGAATTTGTAACTCTTAGGAAAGAGGTTTTAAGCAAAGTATTAGAAATGTAAGCTAGCTTCTATTGATTACATTTGACAGGGTATTACAAGACAGAGACAAGCTCAGAAAAGAATTAGTCTACTTACAAGCAAGGATTAAAGGGAATACAGTAAGTCCAGAAATTCAGAAATGTTCAAATCTGGACAAGGCAGCTGCTTCACAATCTCAACTAGTAAATGCAAAATGGCAAGGCCATTAAAATTCAGCTGTATTTATGATAAGGATCAAACCAAGTGTTTGCTCATTATATCCATTGCTAAAACTCATGAATGACTTCAGGGAGCATTCAGTAAATCTTTCAAATTGAACAACATAGCTTAGCAAAAAAAGATTGAAGCAGTTATCCTCTAGTCTTGATAGGCTCATAGAATACATAATTACAATAGAGGTGAGTGTGGTATGGTGACAAGAAAGCAAAACAAAGAAATAACAAAACAAATCAAAGAAGTATGTCCAGAAATGAATGATGGCTGTGACTATTGGCACATAGAAATAAGTGGAATCAGATAGATAAAAAGTTTGCTATGTTTATAGTAAAATGATACTGGTAAATCATTAGATTGGAGTTAAAAAAAAAAACTTGTGACCGTTCGAGCCTTAAAATAATGTCATCTATGGACAGGAGAAAGCAGCTCAGACTCCAAGGAGGGTATATATTTTAATGTTCCTTCACGTGTGGCCAAAGAAACTATGAGAAAGGAAGACTCTCCCAAAGGGTGGAGACAGGCACCATGAAGAAAAATGGGAAGGGTGTTACTTTCAGGAAGTAAAATCAGAGCCTAATCAAAAATCATTTTTCATCTGGGATCCTTATAATTCTGCCCTGTAGATTTCAGAATTGCTAAGGATCAATGTCTTCTAGAGTGTTTCATTTTTCCACCTTCTGAATGGTTATGTTGGTTATCCTGTCTTGCTTCATTATTGTATAATGTGTTTGTGGAACAAATACCTTGCTTTTTAGTTCTTAGACTTAAGATCAAGAGAAGCCACTGCCAGGGCTTTATATCAACCCCAGATGTAAGAGACTTTTGCATATGACCCAGAGATCCTGAACTCTGAGCTTGACGCCATTTTGGATTGTCTCTGTGGAGAGGTAATAAGTATATTTTGCTTCTGGAAGAATAACAAATAGGATATTTGGTGAGGTGTAGGGCATATTATGTAGTCATTATTGCTACTCAACAAATCTTCCCTGTTCACTCCTTTTTTGGTACATGGTCGGATTGCATTTCCTTGTTACTTTGCAGCTAGATGAAACAATGTATCTTGCTTTTACCAATGAAATGTGAGTTGTAATATGCCATTACTGGTTTTAATTTTAAGAGCTAATGTGTAACTTGCTACTCTTTCTTCTTCTTGGCTTGTAACATGGAGATGGAGCCTCTTTCTGCCTGGAGCCTGGTGGGACAACAGCCCAAGCCGACCTTGATAAACCGTAGTGAGAGTATTGCTGTTATTGTAGGACAACCTAGCCTACTCTGACTGATACAACAATCTTTGGGTTGGTAGCTTCTGGAATTTTTTTTGGAAAATATGAATATATAAGTTAAGTTGATCTAATGTTTATTACAAGTTTAATTTCTCCTCCAGAAATATCTAAACTCTGGTAGATAACTTAGGTAAAATTGAAGTAACATTACATTGATCCTGTGAGTTGTAGCTTCTGAGGTATTTGCTGACCATCCTTATATCATCAATTAGTGTAAGCTTTCCCACCATTAGCTGGGTTTAGCATAAGATGGAAGATCTGATACTCAAGACCAGCCCTTTGCAAGGCACAGTGGCTCATGCCTGTAACACCAGCAGTTTGGGAGGCCACAGTGGGAGGACTACTTGAGCCCAGGAGTTCAAGACCAGCCTGGGCAATATAGCCAGACCCTATCTCTAAAAAAAGTATGAAAAATTAGCCAGACATCATGGCATGTGACTGTGGTCCCAACTAATTGGGAGGCTGAGGTGGGAGGATCACTTAAGCCTAGGAGGTCAAGTCTGCAGTGAACCGTGATCATACCGCTACGCTCCAGGTAGGCAACAGAGGGAGACCCTGTCTTAAAAACAAAGACAAGGACAAACAATGTCTGAGAACTGGAAACATTTTGCCATCTAACTTTAGAGTTAAGTGAATTAGGAACAACTGGGGCTAGCTTTACAAAACTAGATTCATTATGAAACTAGGGATAAGTTATTACCATAACTGAAAATGAGAAAAGAGCAGCCTATGTAAAAATTGCTTTGTCTTTATTATTCTAAAGTTAAATGAGTTTTAAATACAAATGTATACAGATCACATAAGTAATTTACATTGCTACATTCTTTAGCATTTAATAGAACTAATATTTATATCTGATACTTTATATAGAACAGGAATTCTACATACTTACTATGTAAATTAGTTCAAAAACAATTTGGTTGTTACCCTCAGCTCTAAACAGAGAGGACAAATTCAAGCTGATTTTGGAAATTATTTAATCAGTAAAGACCAAATGTGTGCAAATGAAAATGGAATATCATATTGTACAAATCAACTTCAATATGAAATAATATAATTTTTACATACAATTTGACCGTCCTGTAAACATTAACAGTGCAAAGTCAAAGCCACATTTTTATGTTTATATCACACAATGGCATGATTTTTCAAGGATATGTTAATATGAATTACAGAAAATGAGACTTCATGTGTAAAACTTTACCAGAATGAAAGTTGGAAGAAAAAGCCACAAGTTTGTGTAATTTCCTTAAGTTAGGTTTATTACATATTTATATTTTATATGTATTTTATGTTTTTTTAAGGTTAGTCAAGTGAAGCAGTGAGAGTGGAGAGGGAAGAAAGAAATCTGTAACTGGTTGTGATCAATTAGTTGTAAACACCACTTGAACCAGTCTGATTTATTTAATTAATTAATTAATTTATTTATTTTGAGATGGAGTCTCATTTTGTCACCTAGACTGAAGTGCAGTGGTGTGATCTCAGCTCACTGCAACCTCCGCCTCCCAGGTTCAAGCGATTCTCCCGCCTCAGCCTCCAGTGTAGCTGGGATTACAGGTGCGTGCCACCATGCCCGGTTAATTTTTTTTATAATTTTAGTAGAGACAGGGTTTCACCATGTTGGTCAGGCTGGTCTCGAACTCCTGACCTCAGGTGATCCGCTCGCCTCGGCCTCCCAAAGTTCTGGGATTACAGGCGTGAGCCACTGCTCCCGGCCTGATTTTTTTTTAATATATGTTTTAAAAATTTAAGTTACACATATAAAAATTAAAAGCTAACATTTATATGTTCATCACTATGTGCTGGCCCTGTGCCAAGTGCTTTATTGTATTTTTTTAAACTTTACGATTGGCCTAAGATGTAGGCAGTAGCATTATTATACCAGTTTTATAATAAAAAAACAAGAACATAGACAGATTAAATAACTGCCCAGGATTATAATGCTAATAATTGGTGAAGCTGGAATGAAGCCCTGTCTTTCTGGCTATAAAACTCATATGCTTGGTAGGGGATGGTGGCTCACGCCTGTAATGCCAGCACTTTGGAAGGCTGAGGCAGGTGGATCACTTGAAGTCAGGAGTTTGAGACCAGCCTGGTCAACATGGTGAAACCCTGTCTCTCCTAAAAAAATTACAAAAATTAGCCAGGCATGGTGGCAGGTGCCTGTAATCCCAGCTACGTGGGAGGCTGAGGCACTAGAATCCCTTGAACCTGAAAGGCAGAAGTTGCAGTGAGCCAAGATCGTGCCACTGCACTCCAGCCTGGGCAACAGAGAGACTCTAGCCTCCAAAAAAAAAAAAAAAGACTTACTTTCATACTTTTATGCTGAATACTCCTGTGCCTCCCATAATATTTTTATATTAATTTAACAACATTCTCGAGAACTATATGACTAATAAAGTGGATTCAAAAAAGTAAAAACTTACTTTGGATTAATTCTGCCCTGCTCTTTCAAATGGAAATTTCTTTTTTTCCTGGTGTACATTTTAAAATGTCAATAGATGATTTAACAAGATGTCTTGTCTTAAATTTGCCCAAAGAACATTGAAAACTTTGATAAGATTAGAGCAAGCTAGAAAAATTATCCATTCAAATTCAAAAGTTTTTTTGTATATATATATATATTAAACTTGGCTTGAAAGAGCAGTAACCATAACTGACTTGGAAGCACACTATTTCTTTGTTCTGGAAAACTGCTTTGGGCCATTTCATTACATACAACTACCAACAAAATTGGAATAGTTTGGGAATCTGGAGCTCTAAGGGGCTAAACTGTCTTTTACAGTAAGTCTGTGTTTGTCTAGGAGTGGTAACATTGCATTTCTGCAGAAAGTGTTACCTTTGGACAAGAGAATCTACTCCATGTATGTTATTAAGTGAAACTGTGCTGAAAATTCCATATAGTTTATATTCTGGTAGAGGGAGGCAGAAAATAACAAATACGTAAAATATATGTCAGATGTTGATAAGTGCTCTGGAGAAAAATTAAGTGGAGAAGGGGATAGGGTAGGCCTTGCATGGATTTACAATTTTATTTATTTATTTATTATTATTTTTTGAGATGGAGTCTCGCTCTGTCACCCAGGCTAGAGTGCAGAGGTGTGATCTTGGCCCACTGCAACCTCCACCTCCCAGGTTCAAGTGATTCTCCCACCTCAGCCTCCTGAGTAGCTAGCATTACAGGCATGTCCCACTGTGCTTGGCTAGTTTTTCTATATTTGTAGTAGAGATGGGGTTTCACCATGTTGGCCAGGCTGGGCTCGAACTCTTGACCTCAAGTGACCCACCTGCCTTGGTCTCCCAAAGTGCTGAGATTACAGGCATGAGCCACTGCTCAGGGCCAGCAATTTTATTTATTTAGAAATAACTTCAAACTTATGAAAAAATGCAAGGATAGTACAAAAAACTTTTGTTTTCATTAACCATTTTAAGGTAAGTTGCTATCACTCCTGAATGCTACCAGCAAGGACTTTCTCCTACATAAACATAACACAACCATCAAAATCGGGAAATTAGCACTGATTCTTTACTGCCATCCCATTCAGTTTCAAAAGTTGTCCTAGTAATGTTCTTATTAACAAGATAATTCTATTTGGCATCATACATTTCATTTAATTATCTTTTTGATGTCCTTCAATCAAAACCAGTTTTTCAGTGTTTCTTTGACTTTCAACCTCGACACTTTGGAAGATTACCAGCCAATTATTTTGTAGAATATTCCTCTACGTGGATTTGTTTGATGTTTCTCAAAGTTAGATGTCAGTTATACATTTTTGGCAAGGACGCACATAAGTGATGTTGTGTTCTTCTTGCATCCTATCAAGTGATAGATGAATTCAATTTGTTTTGTAACTGGTAACTTTGATCACTTCATTAAGAAGGAATCTACTGGGCATCTTCACTGTAAAATTTCTCTTTTTTTCTTTGTAATTAAAAAGCATTTTATTGGGAGGTATTTTGAGAGTATGTAAATATTCCATGCCACTTAGACTTTCATCCGCTAGTTTTAGTATTTGTGGATGTTTCTTGATTGATTATTTCTATTGTAGTCCATCATATTCATTACATTTATATGTCGTCATTCTGCTACGGAGAAAATCTTTCTCTTTTCTTCATTTATTTATTATTTTAAAAATTTATATCAGGGTGAATTTATTGGTTTTATTTTATTCAATAAATTCTTTTTCAGTATTATTAAATTTGATGCTCAAATTTTCTCAGATTTTGTCAGTGAGGGGCCCTACAAGCTGACATATGTGACATTTTGATAAAGCTCCCATCTTTGAGCGCTGCCTTTTTTTCTGGCATAAGATTCAAGCTCATCTGTAATTTCCTTGCCCCAGTCCTAGAATCAGCCATTTCTCAAGAATCCCTGAATTCCTTCAGTGGAGAATGGCATTTGATATTTGGAAACCAAGTTTTGAGTGCTAGGTTTGCTTGTTTCTAATGAAATATTTCTTTTTCTTTTCTTTTTTCCCGTGGAGATAGGGGTCTCCCCATGTTGCCTAGGGTGGTCTTGAACTCCTGGGCTCAGGTGATCCTCTTTTTCTCTCTTTTCAGCCTTTCACGTAGCTGACTATGGGTTCATGCTACCATGCTTGGCTACAGGTACATGCCACCACACCTAGCTGCTAATAGGGTATTTCTGTTACCATAACTTTTTAAAAAACATTTTTATTTATTATTATTTTTTAATTCTTTGTGGGTACATAGGTATATATATTTATGGGGCACATGAGATACTTTGATACAGGTGTGCAATGAGTAATGATCACATCAAAGAAAATGGATATTCATCACCTCAAGCATTTATCTTTTGTGTAGCAAACAATCCAATTATACGCTGTTAGTTATTTTATTTTGTTTGTTTGTTTATTCTTGAGACAGAGTCTTGCTCTATTGCCCAGGCTAGAATGTAGTGGTGCTATCTTAGCTCACTGCAATCTCCACCTCTTGGCTTCAAGTGATTCTCATGCCTCAGCCTCCTGAATAGCTGGGATTATAGGCATGTATCACCAAGCCTTGCTAATTTTCATACTTTTAGTAGAGACAGGGCTTCACCATGTTCACCTTGAACTCCTAAACACAAGTGATTGGCCCACCTTGGCTTCCCAAAGTGCTGGGATTACAGGCATGAGCCACCAGCCAACTTTTAGTTATTTTAAAATGTCCAATTAAATTATTATTGACTATAGTCACACTGTTGTTTTATAAATACTAGGTCTTACTCATTTTTTCGAAATTGTTTTTGTACCCATTAATCATCTCCACCTTGTCCCCACTCCTCCAGCATCCTTTCCAGCCTCCGTTAACAATCCTTTTATACTCTACTTTTATGAATTCAATTGTTTTGATTTTTAGCTCCCACAAATAAATGAGTACATGCCAAGCTTGTCTTTCTATACCTGGCTTACTTCACTTAATGACCTCTCGTTCCACCATGTTGTAGCAGATGACAGGATCTCATTCTTTTTTATAGCTGAATAGTACTCCATTGTATATATGTCACATTTTCTTTATCCATTAATCTGTTGTTTCAACATCTTGGCTATTGTGAACAGTGCTGCAACACACATGGGAGTGCAGCTATCTCTTCAATATACTGATTTCCTTTCTTTTGGGTATACATGCAGCAGTAGGTAGATCTATTTTTAGTCTTTTGAGGAACCTCCAAAGTGTTCTCCATAGTGGTTTTACTAATTTACATTTAGGCCAACAACGTATAAGGGTGTCTCTTTCTCACCAACATTTTTCATTGCTTGTCTTTTGGATATAAGCCACTTTAACTGGGTTGAGATGCTATCTCATTGTAGTTTTGATTTGCATTTCTCTAATGATCAAGGATGTTGAACATCTTTTCATATGTCTGTTTGCTGTTTATATATTTTATTTTGAGAAGTATGTATTCAAATTTTTTGCTCTTTTTTTTTTCTGAGATGGAGTCTTGCTCTGTTGCCCCAGCTGAAGTGCAGTGGCATGATCTTGGCTCACTACAACCTCCACCTCCTGGGTTTAGGCGATTCTCCTGCCTCAGCCTCCCTAGTAGCTGGGGCTACAGGTGTGCACCACCATGCCCGGCTAATTTTTGTAGTTTTAGTAGAGATGGGGTTTCACTATGTTGGCCAGGCTGGTCTTGAACTCCTGACCTCAGGTGATCCACCCGCCTCAGCCTCCCAAAGTACCAGGATCACAGACGTGAGCCACTGCACTGGGACTCTTTTCCTCATTTTTAAAACCAGATTATTAGATCTTTTCCTATAGAAACATTTGATTAACCCTTTGGATTAATCCATGGTTATTAATCCCTTGTCAGATGGGGAATTTGAAAATATTTTTTCCCAATTTGTGGGTTGTCTTTTAACTGTTGATTGTTTCCTTTGCTATGCAGAAACTTTTAAACTTGACATGACCCAATTTGTCCATTTTTGCTTTGATAACCTGTGCTCATGGGGTATTACTCAAGAAATTTTTGCCCAGACCAATGTCCTGAAGAGTTTCCCCAATGTTTTTTTTTTTTTTAGTAGTTTCATAGTTCAAAGTCTTAATTTTAAGTTTTTAATCCATTTGATTTGATTTTTATATAAGGCGAGAGATAGGGGTCAAGTTTCATTATTCTGCTTATGGATATCCAGTTTTTCTAGCACCATTTATTGAAGAGACTGTCTTTTCCTCAATGTATGTTCTTGGCACCTTTGTTGCAAATGAGTTCACTGTAGGTGTGTGGATTTGTTTATGAATTCTCCATTCTGTTCCATTGGCCCGTGTGTCTGTTTTTATGCCAGTATCACGCTGTTGGTTACTATAGCTCTGTAGTATAATTTGAAGGTAGGTAATGTGATTTCTCTAGTTTTCGTCTTTTTGCTCAGGGTGGCTTTGGCTATTCTGGGTCTTTTGTGGTTCCACATAAATTGTAGGATTGTTTTTTTCTATTTCTGTGATGAATGTCATTGGTATTTTGATAGGGATTGCATTGAATCTATAGATTGCTTTGGGTTGCAGGGACATTATAACAGTATTGATTCTTCCAGCCCCTGAACATGGGCTATAATTCCATTTTCTGGTATCCTCTTCAATTTCTTTCATCAGTCTTTTGTCATTTTCATTGTAGAGACCTTTCATTTCTTTGGTTAAATCCTAGAGATTTAATTTAAGTGTGGCTCTTGTAAATGGAATTGCTTTTTTGATTTCTCTTTCAGGGTTTTCACTATTGGCATATAGAAATGCTACTGATTTTTGTATGTTGATTTTGTATCCTGCAACTTTGCTGAATTTGTTTATCAGTTCTGATAGTTTTGTTTTGTTTTAAACTGATGTTGTTTAATTAATAGTTTTTGATGGAGTCTTTAGGTTTTTCCAAATATAAAATTATATCATCTGCAAAAATAGATAATTTGACTTCTTCCTTTCCAAATTAGATACCTTTTATTTCTCCCATATATTTTCAGTGGACAGAGCTGGATATATGTATAAATATACATATAAATACATTTATTTGTATGTATGTGTATGTATATGCTCATATACATATACACATGTACATATTTATTTACATATTCATTTTATATCTATGTATATATACTGAAAACATGAATAAATATCTTTATCTTCCAATTCCAATCCCAAACCACAGGATTCATCATCATTTTCTTTCCCTTTTCCTTTTTTTTTTTTTTTTTTGAGATGGAATTTCACTCTTGTCACCCAGGCGGGAGTGCAATGGAGTGATCCTGGCTTACTGCAACCTCTGCCTCCCGAGTTCAAGTGATTTTCCTGCCTCATCCTCCTGAGTAGGTGGGATTACAGGTACCTGCCACCATGTCTGGCTAATTTTTGTATTTTCAGTAGAGACAGGGTTTCACCATGTTGGCCAGGCTGGTCTCGAACTCCTGACCTCAGGTGATCTGCCCACCTTGGCCTCCCAAAGTGTTGGTATTACAGGCATGAGCCACTCATTGGTTTTCTGTCGCTCCATATTGTAATTCCCTTTTCCCACAGTGAGAAACTGGGCTGTCATCACCCTTAACATATTTATGTGTTAGATGAGTCCCTTCCGAATGGAACCATTTTCCCGATTCTCCTACCAGCACCCTTCCTTGACAGGACTGAGCTCTTTATCCTCCTTCTGCCTTATCCTGTTTAAGTACTGACAGCCTGCTTCATGCTCCCTCTGCCAGAGCCCCCTGTGCTGATGACCTCCTTGCCTTGTGCAGCACAATGCACAGGTGTGTCACCCCACCCCCACCCTGCATAAATGACTACCTTGCTGGGCCTTTGAACTAAATTATTTAGGAAGGCAGGGAGAATATGAAGTTAACAATTTTAAATGGAATGCTAGGGTAATGCCTTGCTAAGATGACATTTGAGATTATAGATCTGAAAATATGAAGTTGATGAAGATGTGGGTGGGTTTTGTGGATATTTAGGGAAGAGTATTCTGGCAGAGACAGTAACATGTGCAAGAGCTGTGAGGCACAAAGGTGCTCTGCATGTATAAAGTAGAGAGGCCACCATCATTGGAGTACCATGAGCAAGGGAGAAAGTAGTAGATGAGGTCAGAAAAGTGCTGGGGGACCAGACTCTATAGGGTCGTGTAGAACATTGTACAGTCTGGACTTTTTCTTTAAGTGGGCTGGAGCACCATGGGATGATTTTGAACAGTGGAGTGATGTAGCGTGACATGTGTTTTGAAAGGATTACTTTGGTTCCTGTGTGGAGAGTAGATGGTGTACGTGTGGGGTGGCAGGAGGTAGGGGAGAGGGAAGTTGAAAACAGGGGAACAGCTAAGTTACTACTGAGATAATTAGAAGATAAATTAGACTAAGTGTGGTTGCTGTGGAGGTGGTGAGCATTGGTCAGATTCTGAACATGTTTTGAAGGTGGAGCTATTGGGATTTGCTGATGGATTAGACGTAGAGTGTAAAAACCAAAGAGCCAATGATAGCTCCAAAGTTTTGCTGACTGGTAGGATGGTTACCATTCACGGAAATGGGTTAGCCTGTGGGAAAAGCGAGTTTGTGCAAAAATATTATGAGTTTTGTGTCAAGCATATTAAGTTTGGGTGTATATTGGACATCAAAAAGGACATATTTAATAGGCAATTAAATATATGTGTCTGGAGGTGGGGGAGAGACTTGGGTTGGAGGTAAAACTTTGGGAAGTTTCATCATATAGAGAGTATTCAAAGCCATGTGGTAGATGAAAGAGTGTAGAATATGAATAGAAGAGAACTAAGGAATGAACCCTGGGGCATGGCAACAATATGGGAAAAAAAGCATAAAAGATGGTTAGAAGTAACTAGTGAGGTAGGGGAAGCCTAGGGACATGTTCTGGAAGCAAAATAAACAAAGTATTCAAGGAGAAGGGAAATATCAAGTAAGGTAAGAACCAAGATATAGGAATATAGAGGCCATTCCTGAAGAGAGTTGTTTCAGTGGAGTGATGAGAACAAAAGCCTGATTGAAATAGGTGCAAGAGAGAATGGAAAGACTAGAACTGGATTAAGCAAGTCACTGGCAATCTTTTAGGGAGTTCTGATATAAAGAAAGCAGAGAAGTGGGGAAGTAACTGGTAAAGGGAGTTGAAAGAAGAGAGCTTATTTTGCCAAGATGAGAAATATTATTGCTCATTTTTATGCTGATGGAAAAGTCTCAGTAAAAAGGGAAAATTGATAATGCATGAGAGAGGAGAAAATAGCTAGAGCTATGTCCTTAAGTAGATGTATTAGTTTGCTTTGACATTGCTACAAAGAACTACCTGAGACTGGGTAATTCATAAAGAAAAGAGGTTTAACTGACTCACAGTTCTTCATGACTGGGGAAGCCTCAGGAAACTTACAATCATGGCAGAAGATGAAGGGGAAGCAAGGCACATCTTACATGGCTGCAGGAGAGAGAGAGCGAGAGAGAGCGAGAGAGAGAGAGAGAAGGGGGGAAGTGCCACACACTTCCAAACAGCCAGATCTTGTGAGAACTCACTAACTTTCACGAGAACAGCAAAGGGGAACTCTGTCCCATGATTCAGTCACCTCCCACCAAGCCCCTCCCCTGATACATGGGGATTACAATTCGAGATGAGATTTGGATGGGGACACAGAGCCAAACTGTATCAGTAGGTGACAGGGAATAGGTTCAGGACTCGACCTTATTAGGAGCATAGCAAATGCCTCCATAGCAGTAAAATAGAAGGCAGAGTATTGGACACAGAAGAAGGCAGGTGGTTATACATGGTGGTTAAGAGTTTGTGGATATCCTCTTCTGATTTGCTTCCAGTTTTCAAGGAAACAGGAAAAAAATATCATTAGCTGAGATTGAGAATGGTGGAAAAGGTGATGATAGATGCCTATGAAAGAAGAAAGCATGAAATAGTGGTCTATGAGAGAGGGAGAAAGAATAAACTAGAAGAGATGAAATATAATTGCTTGGCAGCAAAGCACCTTTACTTAGTGGTTATGAATTCAAAGCAAGAAACCAATTGGAATGATTCGGGTGTGTGTGTGTATTTTTTTTTTCTCCCCATTCACATTCCATTGAGTGAATGCAGGTGCAGAATGTGGAGGCTAGTATAAAGACAGTGAGAAAAGAGCAAGGGAGTTGATAGTATATTTAAAGGATGAATATAAAGATGCAATGATGCAATTAATCTGGGCAAATAAGAAAATGAAGATTTGAGTTGAGTTAGGAACAGTGAAAGGTGATGAGATCAATGGACTATAGGTCTCTGTGGGATCAAAGAATTGTTAGAGTCAGAAAACTGGAAAGAGTGAGCTGGAGAGATAAAAGGTCATGGTTAGTGAATGGAATGTCTGAAATAAAAATTATGGGTAGCTGCAATTATCAGTAATAACAATACCTGGGTGTGACTATGGGGAGTCATTGCCTGAGGTAGGATAGAGGATAAGACCATTGGAAAAGAGATCAAGTAATTAAGAATGCAGAGTATTAGAACTATTGATCAGATCAGGACATTAAAATAATCATGAATTATGACACAAGTAGTGTTAGAGACAGTACTAGAAGTGGGCCCAAAGCTCAAATACCCAAGGCATTAAAGGAAGTGATCTGGAGGTGAATAGATAACCACAACAAGGAGGGTAGAGGGTGATATGACTTGACGAAGTGAATAAGGTTAGGTTTCTTTCTTAAAAGGAATCAGAGAATGGTCTGGAAGCAACAGTGGAGGAGCAAGAAGGACAATTATACCACGAAGAGCTGTGGGTAAAATTTTATCCTGAAATTTCATTACAATTTGTTTGGTCATTTTCATTCACTGTTATAGTCCAAATTCCTACAATAATGCCTAGCATATAACAGATATTCAACAAATGGTTGTTAAATTGCAAATGAATAAATAAGAAGTAAAGATGAAATCTAGTTTTTGTGTTTTTGGGGAAATTCACATCTTACTTTTTAATGATGGCCATAGAAATTACCACTGAAAAATATTAGGAAACCTGGTATTTAGTCAACAGATAAAATGTGAGGTAAGTACAATGAAAGGGACTCAGAAAGGCCAACAAAATACAATTTTAAATGTTTTCCTTTTACCAAAAGTACTTTCTAAAAATGAAAAGAAGGAAAATGTAAGGATTCTGATTGTACTCTGTAAGTACTCATTCCGAGGCAGCAGCACTTGCTCTGGTGGCATCTGGCCCTCACTGTGGGTAGCAAATTTCTTGTATTTGCCATGACACAATGTATTATTGTGCATATGTGTTAAGTGGCAAGAAGTCTGCTACCCTCAGTGGGGAAGAATCAAAATTTGAATAGAATTTCCTTGAAAGAATAATCTAAGAGCACATGTCATGATTATTCTTATTATAACATCCTTTCTGTGTTTTTGAAAGAGAGAAACCAGATTTGCAGCATTTATGCTACAAGATGTATGCAATCTGCAGCCTATCTTATGTACTCCACACCTGTAGTGTCAATTGGTATAAACCTCTAGAAGGAAATTGACTGTAGATAGGAAATCTTCACCATGTTTATGAAAGTCGATACTGCAATTCCCCTTCTATGATAGTATCAGTGTTGTTTATGTAAATGGTGAAAAAACCTATTTCACCAGCCTAGTTATATGAAAAGTCACATTTAGTTCAAAAAACATATAGTTCATGTAAATTGCTCATGATTCTGCCTTCTCAAAGTAGAAAAACAACTGGTGATGCACTTTGAAGCCACACTTTTATAAACTGTTGAAAAACTTAGGGGGCTTAATTTGCTAAAAGGGATCATCTTCCAAACCCTAGGCAGAGAGGCAAGAGAATGTGACTAACACTCTAGCTTGTCTTGCCATTGTAACATTTTACCTTACTCAAATGAATATGTCTTTGGCTATCGTGATGCCGCTGTTATCACAATGACCACCTGCATGGACCACAATAGTTCTTTTTGGAGATCTTACTCTCTCAGTCTTATACTCAGGTATGAGTGACCCACAGTTTAGCATCTACAGATGCAGATTTTATGACTGTAAAATGTAACATATGCTTATTGGATAATACAAAAGACAACCATTAGTAACATTTCAGACCATTTCTTTCTCTATTATTGGGAGTTTACAGTAATTCTTC
>NW_012111364.1:5682936-5683510 GCF_000951035.1 Colobus angolensis palliatus
CCTGGCTAATTTTTGTATTTTTGGTAGAGACAAGGCTTCACCACACTGGCCAGGCTGGTCTCGAACTCCTGATTTCAGGTGATTCACCTGCCTTGGCCTCCCAAGGTGTTGGGACTACAGGCGTGAACCACCATGCCTGGCCTACAGTAATTCTTTTCTTTTCTTTTTAAATATTTAGCTATTGCACTTAATATTACATTGTAAGCATTTCCACATAATTTTGAATTTATTTTTAAAACCTAATTGTTAATAGTCACAAAGTAGACTATTGTAAGGTGTACCACAATTTATTTAAGTAATCCTTGATTGTTAGATATTTACGTTGTTTTTATTGCTTCTTTGTTTGACGTGTTCCTATGCCAAGATTTCAAATGAGCAGATGAAAGCCTTAAAGAATTGATTCTTGAGGCCGGGCGCGGTGGCTCACGCCTGTAATCCTAGCACTTTGGGAGGCCGAGGCGGGCGGATCACGAGGCCAGGAGATAGAGACTATCCTGGCTAACACGGTGAAACCCCGTCTCTACTAAAAATACAAAAAATTAGCCGGGCGTAGTGGTGGGCGCCTGTGGTCCCA
>NW_012111364.1:5683585-5709845 GCF_000951035.1 Colobus angolensis palliatus
AGAATTGACTCTTGAAAGGAACTCTTGATGAGCCTCAGAGCTGGGCAAGTAAATTTAGGCAATAACGAATCTGTTGAACACCTAGATATTATTATCAGTCCCGTTATAATCCTGCCTTTAAAACCAGGTTCTGACTTAGGGCTAGGGGCAGGAGAATCACAGAATGGTAGCAGTTTTATATGTCACAGATTTTCTTTTTTTTAAGGCTGTATTTGCATGATGCAAAAATAACCCTTCAAGTAATTCATTTCAGTAAAAATACTTTATTGTTTCAAGTCCTGCCATGCTACTAATGGATGCTAGAGGGCAGCAGAAGCCAGGAACTGGCAGGAAAAGCACTGGCTTCGATAGGCTAAAGAGGCTCTGCCAGATCTGGGGAACCATCTGTTCAGGGCAGAGACAGAAGTTTGAATTCAAGGAGTCTGCAATAAAGGTTCTGTTCAGTAACTTGAGAGGCCAACAAAATAGAGGAGTAACAAGATTGCTAAAAAGGGTCAGATGCTTAACAAGCACTTACCTTAAACCTTTTGGAGGATTGAAACAGACAAAGGAAGACTTGGAAGCATCACCAACTTCGTAAGCCAACAACCATGGGTTACCAGGTTGTCCATTTGAAGAAAAGGATAGAATTAAGCTGTGGTAAAGTTTGAAGTACACGTATGAGGGAAGCACGATGTCTGTACAAGAACTGGGGTTGTCAGAGAGTCATGACAACATGGCTCTGACATCATCTGAACACACACTCCATTGAAAGAGACCACTTGTCAGGGTAACAAGTGGGTAGGGCATGAGGAAGTGGGTAGCTTGTAAGCTATGGGAAGAGGCAACATTTTAGTAAAACAGTTTCTGACTTCTGGTGGTAGAAGAACACTGGTTAGGAGTCCTGAGAACTAGATTCTAGGTCTATCTACCAATTACTTATATGACCTTGAGCAAGTCTCTCCCGCTTCCTTGGGGTTCTGGTTTCTCATGGACAAATTAGGTAGTTGAATACTGGATGAATTCTTAAATATCTAAGATGTCTGAAATTCCAGGGCTGGATTGATTGGTGTGATCTATTTAATCAAAACTATAACCCAATAACACTGTGCAGATAGAGTGAGATAACAGCCTAGTGTCATTGCTTCCTTTGTCTCTACAAACTGTCCTAATGCAGCTAGGTTAACAGCGTTGCAATCCCACTATTTATTTTTACATATGTGAAGAGCAGAAGGGAGAGTATTTGACATTTCATATTTTATATTAATGTAAGAGGAAGAAGAAGGAGCATGGTTTCCCAGGATTCTTTGACCCTGTTTTAAATAAACTAGTATATATCTGTAAGATCTTCAGAAGATTTGTAAGATAATATACAAAGACTCATTACTGCAGTTTAAACTTTCTGGTTGTTGATACTTGGGTCATGGAGGTAGGAAGAATTAAAAGGATCTTCAGGATATTTTAGATTTCTGTAACCAGAGCTTATATTTTTGAATTTTAAAGTGGTAGATAATGATAAACACATTGTCAACATGTTCATTATTTCCTTTTCTCTAACTATCACTGTATGATTACACATAACTTTTTTGTTTTTGTTTTCAAATTTCTTTTAAATTTATTTATAAACCTGTTTCAAAGTGAAAGTTATTGCTATTTGAATTTTATACCTTTATGTAAAAATTTAATAAGTAGATAAATTTGAAGAGGCTGTTTATGGTTATTAGACTACAAACATTTTTTGATAAACTACTTTCTTATGAATAGACATGGAGAAATGTAAAATATAGACATTTAAAAACATCAAACAACTTTAAAACTGCTTGATAATAAAATCTGATCTGCTTTTTCATCTAATTTAATGCAAAAAATTAAAAAATGTGATTTAAAGTGATGCAGTCAAATTGATTTTTAAAGCTAGACAATGTCATAAACATCTAGTGCAAGTGGTCCTTGACCTTTTTACTGCCAAGTCCCCTTTTAATTATTTTTGTCTCTAGTGATTCAACATTTTGAAATATTTTGACTCTTCTTTTCCATCAAAAGCACTTCTTAAATTATAATTAAGTTTTTCATCTTGAATTAATCTGAAACACATATAACTGCTCATCTCTTTAGCATGGGTTTAGCAATAACACCATCCTGAGATGATGAATTCCAACCAAATTTAAAAAATCCTAGCATTTAGTGCAGATTCACTGTGAAAATATGTGTTAATTATATTATAGTTCGAAAAAATTGAAAATAGGTCCTGGACTCCTATGGACTCTGGGAAACTGTTTCCTTTCCCTAGCTGTCTCAATTTGCAAATGAATAGCTTAATCACTTGTTTAATGTCACACTGGTTTTAGTCCAATGTTCTATCTGCAATTCTGAGTATTCTTTCTTCTTTAGGATTCATCATTATAGCTGATGGTAATGATTGAAGTTAAGTTCATACTTCTCACAAAAGGAGAATCTAGAAATTTGGGTTGGTTGGTTTTTTAGTTTGATTTTCTTAGATGACGCTTAAACTGAAAAAAATCTAAGTTTAGGAGACATTTCAGGTACCAGATTCACAGAGCTAAATTCTAGATATTTCCTGGAAAATAAGTATGATATCTACCTTACTGTTGTTTTCTTTTTGGAATCCTTCAAGAATAAGAAACAAGAGGTTATTTTGTTTTAGCAGCATGCCTATGTGACTGCTATTTTATCACTTAAACTTTATTATGTGCTAATTTACTTGCAAAATAGAAAATCATTAATTTCCAATTCCATAGAAGTCAAATAGCAACATCGTGTGTGTGTGTGTGTGTGTTTGTGTGTTTGCTGATTACAGATGCAGTTCTCCCTACTCAAGTCCATAAACATGTTACACGTATATAACATTTTTAGAGTTGAGGGAGGAAACCTATTTCGAGTACTCCTGAAATACCCAAGTATACCTTACCTTCTTCTCCTACTCACAGAGACAACTGTGATTCTTCTTCTCTTCCTGTGTATACACAGCCAAAATTATGTCTTGCCACCCCTGCTATCCTGCCATGATTCCTGGAAGGTCTGTATCAATACTTTTTTTATTTTATTTTAAGAGATGGGGTCTTGCTCAGTCATTCAGGCTTGAGGGCAGTGGCAGTGGCTATTCACAAGCATGATCATTGCACACTACAGCTTCCAGCTCCTGGACTCAAGTGATCCTTGCAGGATGCTTCAGGGTCTTTCTTTAGGTGTGTGCCATAGAAACTGGCTCAAATAAGTTTTTTGTTTTGGTTTTTGTTTTCAGATCAAAATGTGTGAACATGTCATCTTGGAGTTAACACAATGATTTATTATCAGCATAACCAAGTTCATATGAGTTATTCTAACTGAGTTAACTAGCAGAGAGTAGGGATTAGAAGTATGAAAGATAAAATTTGGAGGAGTGGTTAGATGAAGGATAATGGAACTCAGAATGCCCAAGGGACAAGGTATGACAATGATAGTTATTACAAATGTATCAGGAGCTTGAAGTTGAAATTGAAGAAAGATGAGGCTGGTGGAGGGATGATAGAATCATGGAGAAAGAAATGTTTTCTTATTCATAATCTTGTATGCGGCATTTGTTTTCTGAGAAAAGCCAAGTTTTTAGCAATGTTATTTGAAAGGGCTTTGGCTGGCCACAGTGGCTCACGCCTGTCATCCCAGCATTTTGGGAGGCTGAGTCGAGCGGATCACCTGAGGTCAGGAGTTTGAGACCAGCTTGGGCAACATGGTGAAACCCCATTTCCATTTAAAAAAAAAAAAAAAAAAAAGACTGGGCACGGTAGCTCACACCTGTAATCCCAGCACTTTGGGAGGCTGAGGTGGGAGGATTACCTGAGGTCAGGAGTTCAAGACCAGCTTGGCCAACATGGCAAAACCCCATCTCTACTAAAAGCACAAAAATCAGCCAGGCATGGTGGCAGGCTCCTGTAATCCCAGCTACTTGGGAGGCTGAGGCAGGAGAATCGCTTGAGTCCAGGAGGTGGAGGTTGCAGTGAGCTGAGATTGTGCCACTGCACTTCAGCCTCGGCGACAAGGGTGAAACTATCTCAAAAAAAAAAAAAAAAAAAAAAAGAAGGGGCCTTATTTTGGCTGGGTTCATGCCTGTAATCCTGGAACTTTATGAGGCCAAGGCAGGAGAATCACTTGAGCCTAGGAGTTTGAGACCAGCTGGGCAACATGGTGAAACCTCATCTCTACAAAAAATACAAAAATTAGCTGGGTGTGGTGGTGCATGTCTGTAGTCCCACCACTTAGGAGGCTGAGGTGGGAGGAGCACTTGAGCACAGGGAAGTGGAGGCTGCAGTGACCTATGATCGCACCACTGCACTCCAGCCTGGGTGTCAGAGTGAGACTCTGTGTCAAAGGAAAAAAAGAAAAAAAAGAAAGTGTCATATTTTTATACCTGCTTCTAGCACTGACTTAGCAGTGGAACCGTCTCTGTTAGACTTCACTTTTAATATTGCAATCATCACTAGAATAAAATGAAATTTCAATTTTATGTTTTTTAATGATAAACAATTTAAAAAATACTTCAATATTCCATGAAAATATTCATTATATTTGTATTTTATGTTTGCATCCAGAGAATATTTAGAGATCATCGTTTAAAACAACGTCAAGTAATTTTGACTAGAGAACACTTAGACCTCTTTAGGAAAGACAGCATTGTAGGGTTTTATAGAATTGTGCAGCTCATACTTGCATAGTTGTTTAGTGGCAAAATCTGGCCCAAAGCAAATTACCTGTTTCCCCTGAGATACTCGTTTCATAAGTATGAGGTTCCTGAGAAACTGAAAATAAATGGAAGTTAAAAATGTTTTAATAGATGAATGCACAGCTGAATTCTACTAGACATGTAAAGAAGAGCTGATACCATTCCTGCTGATACTATTCCCAAAAAATCAAGGAGGAAGGACTCCTTCCTAACTCATTACATAGGTCAGCATAATTCTAATACAAAAACCTGGTAGAGACACAAAGAAAAAAATTTCAAGCCAATATCCCTGATGAACATAGATACAAAAGTCCTCAACAGAATACTAGCAAACTGAATCCAGCAGTACATCAAAAAAGCTAGTCCGCTATGATCAAGTAGGCTTTATTTCTAAGATGCAAGGCTGGTTCAGCATACACAAATCACTAAATCTGATTTATGACATAAACAGAACTACAAACAAAAATCACATGATCATCTCAATAGATTCAGAAAAGACTTTCGATAAAATTCAACATCCCTTCATGTTAGAAACCCTCAACAATCTAGGCACTGAAGAAATATACTTTAAAATAAAAGCCATTTATGACAAGCCCACAGCCAATGTCCTACTGAATGGGCAAAGGCTGGAAGCATTTCCCTTGAAAACCAGAACAAGACAAGATTGCCTACTCTCACCACTTCTATTCAACATAGTACTGGAAGTCCTGGCCAGAGCAATCAGGCAAGAGAAATAAATAAAAGGAACCCAGATGGGAAGAGAGGAAATCAAACTATCTCTCTTCAGTCTATAGCTGGAAAAACCTCATATTCTCTACCCGAAGGCTCCTAGATCTGATAAACAACTTCAGTACAGTTTCAGGATACAAAATCGATGTACAAAAATCGCTAGCTTTTCTTTAAAAAATTTTCCCCCAACCTTTAATTTCAGGAATACATGTGCAGGATGTGCAGGTTTGTTACCTAGGTAAACATGTGCCATGGTGGTTTGTTGCACAGATCATCCCATCATGTAGCTATTAAGCCTAGCATCCATTAGCTATTCTTCTTGATGTGCTTTCCCTCCACCAACCCCCCCCATCCTCCAACAGGCCCCAGTGTGTGTTGTTCCCCTACAAGTGTTTCCCTCATTGAACCCCCACTTATGAGTGAGAACATGTGGTATTGGTTTTCTCTTCCTGAGTTAATTTGCTGAGGATAATGGCTTGCAGCTCCATCCATGTCCCTACAAAGGATATGATCTTTTTCCTTTTTATGGCTGCATAGTATTCCTGGATGTATATGTGATATGGCTCCAATGACTGGAGGAACACCAGGATCCTTGGTCTCGCACTGATTTAAATAATGACACAGACACACGTGGAGTGGTTTTAAGGTATGGAGAGTTTAATGGGCAAGAAAGAAGGAAGAAGCTCCCCACTACATAGACAGAGGGAGGGGTCTCCAAGCCAAGAGAGGAAACCCTGAGGGGGTGGGTGGAAACAGCCAGTTATATGAGGAGACTGGAGGAGTTGCTGTCTGATATTTGCATAGGGCCCAGGGCATTGGCTTGACCAGGTACGTCATTCAAGTAGCCCACAAAAAACTGGCTCTCCCACCCTAGACTTTTAATATGCAAATGCAGGGCGCCATGATGTCCTACACATGCAGGGATGTGTGGGGGCAGCCATGTTGCTAGGCACATGTGGGGACAAGAAGAGGACTTTGGGAATCGCCATGTTTGGGTGGACCCAGTTTCTAATGGCTGGTATTTGCATATTGAAGTTTGCTGGCCTGGCTCTAAGAGCCAGGGCTTTTCTGTTAGACAAGAAACGTTTCTGGAGCTGCTTTAAAAAAAGAAAAAAACCTTTCCAAGGACCCCTTTTCTTCTCTATTTGCCTAAAATAATTTCTTAATAACTCCTATAACATATGTACCACATTTTCTTTATCCAGTCTATCACTGAAGGACAAGTAGGTTGATGCCATGTCTTTGCTATTGTTAGTAGTGCTGCAGTGAACATACATGTGCACACATCTTTATAATAATTTATTTTTCTTTGGGTATATGCCCATCAATGAGATTGCTGGGTGAAATGGTATTTCTTCCTCTAGGTCCCTGAGGAATGGACACACTGTCTTCCACTATGGTTGAACTAATTTATACTCTCACCAACAGTGTAAAAGTGTTCCTTTTTTCTTCACAACCTCATCAACATCTGCTGTTTTTTGACTTTTTAATAATAGCCATTCTGATTGGTATGAGATGGTATCTCATTATAGTTTTGATTTGTATTTCTCTTATAATCAGTGATGTTGAGCTTTTTTCGTGTATTTGTGGTCACATGTATGTCTTCTTTTGAGAAGTGTCTGTTGATGTCTTTTGCTCATTTTTCAATGGGGTTGTTTTCTTCTTATGAATTTGTTTAAGTTTCTTGTAGATTCTGGATATTAGAACTTTTTCAGATGAGTAGTTTGCAAATATGTTCTCCAATTCTGTAGGTTTTCTTTCATTCTGATGATAGTTTCTTTTGTGGTACAGAAGCTCTTTACTTTAATCAGATCCCATTTTTCAATTTTGGCTTTTGTTGCAATTGCTTTTGGCATCTTCATCATGAAATCTTTGCCTGTGTCTATGTCCTGAATGGTATTGCCTAGATTTTCTTCTAGGGTTTTTATAGTTTCAGGTTTTACATTTAAGTCTTTAATCCATCTTGAGATTTTTGTATGTGGTGTAAGGAAGGGGTCCAATTTCAATTTTCTGCATATGCCTTGCGAGTTCTCCTAGCACCATTTATTAAATAGGACATCCTTTCCCCATTGCTTGTTTTTGTCAGGTTTATTGAAGACCAGATGGTTATAGGTATGCAGTTTTATTTCTGGGTTCTCTATTTTGTTCCACTGGTCTATGTGTCTGTTCTTGTATCAATACCATGATGTTCTGGTTACTGTAGGCTCGTGCTTGGTACCGTGTTAGTTACTGGGAATGTTGTAATGAATATATTTGAGGTGAACTCTGCCCAGCTGGAGCAGCAAGGGCAAGAGAGTAAAATTATAAGTGCTTTGAAGGAAATGATGAGTGTGAGGATAAAAAATGTTGCTGCTTACCTTGGGTGAATGAGTTGAGAATGCTTAGAGAAGGTGACCAGGAAAGATGTCTGAGCAGATATTATTTAGAGTGAAACCATTCCAAACAAAGTTGATCCCCTGGACCTCAGTGTTCAGTATGGGTAGCACTATCACAGGTGATGTGCCTGTCAGTGACCTTTCTTTATCTCTAGGACTTCTGAGTTTGAGTAATACAGTGTGGTCTTATTTTCTTTTCCTTTATGAAGGCATTTGGCTTTTATCTTTGTTTTCTGAGACAGCTGTTTCATTTTATTGATAGATGTTATGTCGTCCTTTAGCAAGCCGGTGCTTATTTCATCTTATGAGGATTGTTTTCTTCTACACATTTTATTTTATTTTTTTAACTTTTTATGTTTTTTATTTTTATTTTTTATTATACTTTAAGTTCTAGGGTACATGTGCACAACGTGCTGGCTTGTCACATAGGTATACATATGCCATACTGGTCCGCTGCAACCATCAATCCGTCATTTACATTAGGTATTTCTCCCAATGCTATTCCTCCCCTCACCCCCCACCCCACGACAGGCCCTGGTGAGAGGTCTTTCATTTCCTTTGTTAGCTGTATTCTTACGTATTTTATTCTTTCTGTGGCAATTATGAATGGGCATTCATTCATGATTTGGCTCTCTGCTTCCCTGTTGTTAGTATACAGGAATGCTTATAATTTTTGGACATTGATTTTGTATCCTGAGACTTTCCTGAAGTTGCTTATCAGCTTAAGAAGCTTTTGGCTGAGAGATGGAGTTTTCTGGATATAGGATTATGTCATCCGCAAAAAAGCACAGTTTGACTTCCTCCCTTCATATTTAAATATACTTTATTTCTTTCTCTTGACTGATTGCCCTGGCCAGAACTTCCAATACTACGTTGAGTAGGAGTGGTGAAAGAGGGCATCTTTGTCTTGTGCCAGTTTTCAGGGGGAAAGCTTCCACCTTTTGCCATTCAGGTTGATATAGGCTGTGGGTTTGTCATACATAGCTCTTATTTTTTTGAGGTATGTTTCTTCAATATCTAGTTTATTGAGAGTTTTTAACATGAAGGGATGTTGAATTTTATCGAAGTTTTTTTTCTGCATCTATTGAGAGAATCATGTGGTTTTTGGCTTTAGTTCCATTTATGTATGGCCCACATTTATTGATTTGTGTATATTAAACCAAGCTTGCATCCAGGGGATGAAGCCTAGTTGATCATGGTGGATAAGTTTTTTGATGTACTGCTGGATTTGGTTTGCCAGTATTTTATTGAGGATTTTTGCATCGATGTTCATTGAGATATTGACCTGAGATTTTCGTTTTTTGTTGTAGCTCTGCCAGATTTTGGTATCAGGATGATGCTGGCCTTATACAATGAGTTAGTGAGGAGTCCCTCCTTTTCAATTTTTGGGGAATAGTTTCAGTAGAAATGGTACCAGCTCTTCTTTGTATCTCTGGTAGAATTTAACTGTAAATTCATCTGGTTCTGGGCTCTTTTTTTGGTTGGTAGGCTATTTATTACTGCCTCAATTTCAGAACTTGTTATTGGTTCATTTAGGGATTGAATTTCTTCCTGGTTTGGGAGGGTGTATATGTCCAGAAATTTATCCATTTCTTCTAGATTTTCTAATGTATGTGCATAGAGGTGTTTACAGCATTCTGTCATGGTTGTTTGATTTTTTATGGGGTCAGTAGTGATATCCCCCTTATCATTTCTTTTTTATTTTATTTATTTTTTGAGAGAGAGTTTTGCACTTGTTTCCCAGACTGGAGTGCAATGGTGTGACCTCGGCTCACTGCAACCTCTTCCTCCCAGGTTCAAGCGATTCTCCTGCCTCAGCCTTCAAAGTAGCTGGAACTGCAGGCACATGCCACCATACTCAGCTAATTTTTTGTATTTTTAGGAGATATGGGGTTTCACCACGTTGGCCAGGCTCGTCTCAAACTCTTGACCTCAGGTGATCTGCCTGCCTTGGCCTCCCAAAGTGCTGGGATTACAGGCATGAGCCACCGCGCCCAACCCCCCTTATCATTTCTGATTGTGTTTATTTGAATCTTCTCTCTATTTTTTTTTTAAGTTAGTATAGCTCGTGGTCTATCTATTTTATTATTTTTTTCAGAAAACCAGCTCCTGTGTTTGTTGATTTTTAAAAGGGTTTTTCATGCCTCTATCTCCTTCAATTCAGCTCTGATATTGGTTGTTTCTTGTCTCTGTTAGCTTTGGGGTTTGTTTGCTCTTGGTTCTCTAGCTCTTTTAGTTGTAATGTTAGGTTGCTAACTTGAGATCTTTCTAGCTTTTTAATGTGGGTATTTAGTGCTATAGATTTCCCTCTTAACACTGCTATAGCTGCATCCCAGAGATTCTGGTACATTGTATCTTTGTTCTCATTAGTTTCAAAGAACTTCTTGATTTTTGCTTTAATTTCATTATTTGCCAAGAGATATTCAGGAGCAGGTGTTCAGTTTTCATGTAGTTGTATGGTTTTGAGTGAATTTCTTAATCTTGAGTTCTAATTTGATTTCACTGTGGTCTGAGAGACTGTTATGATTTCAGTTCTTTTGCATTTGCTGAGGAGTGTTTTTACTTTCAATTATATGGTCAATTTTAGAGTAAGTGCTGTGTGGTGATGAGAAGCATGTATATTCTGTTGTTTTGGGATGGACAGTTCTGTAGACATGTATCAAGTCCACTTGATCCAAAACTGAGTTCAGGTCCTGAGTAGCATTTTTATATACCAATAATGCCCAAGCTGGGAACCAAATCAGGAATGCAATCCTAGTCACAATAGGTACAAAAGAATAACATACCTAGGAATATAGCTAACCAAGGAAGTGAAAGATTTCTACATGGAGAACTACAAGACACTGCTGAAAGAAATCATAGGTGACATAAATGGAAAAGCATTTCATGCTCATGGATTGGAAGAATCAGTATCATTAAAATGACTATACTTCCCAAGCAATTTACAGATTCAGTGCTATTTCTACCAAACTACCAACAACATTTCTTCACAGAAGTAGAAAAAACTATTCCAAAATTTATATGGAACCAAAAAAAAAAAAAAAAAAGCCCAAGTCCCCAAAGCAATCCTAAGCAAAAGGAGCAAAGCCAGAGACATCACATTATTCAAATTCAAACTATACTACAAGGCTGCAGTAACCAAAACAGCATGGTACTGGTATAAAAACAGACACATAGACCATAATGGAACAGATTAGATAACCCAGAAATAAAGCTGCACACCTACAACCACCTGATCTTCAACAATGTTGACAAAAACAAGCAATGGGGAAATGACTTCTAATTCAATAAATGGTGCTGGGATAACTGACTAGCCATATGAAGACAATTGAAACTGGACCCTTTCCTTTCACCTTATACAAAAATCAACTCAAGATGGATTAATTACTTAAATGTAACACCTAAAACTATAAAAACTCTATAACAAAATGTAGGAAATACTATTCTGGACGTAGGCCTTGGCAAAGATTTCATGACAAAGACTCCAGAAGCAATTGCAACAGAAACAAAAGTTGACAAATCGAATCTAATTTTAAAAATTGCTTCTACACAGCAAAAGAAACTATCAACAGAGTAAACAACCCACAGAATGGAAAAAATGTTTGCAAGCTATGCATCCAACAAAGGTCTAATATTCAGAATATATAAAGAACTTCAGCAAATTAACGAGCAAAAAACAAGCAACCCCATTAAAAAGTAGACAAAGGACACGAAGAGATCCTTCTCAAAAGAAGACATACAGTTGTCCAACAAACATATGAAAATGCTCAACATCATTAATTATTAGAGAAATGCCAATCAAAACTACAATGTGATACCATCTCACACCAGTCAGAATGGCAATTATTAAAAAATCAAAATATTGAACTTGTCTTGAAGCAAAAAAAATGTCAAAATATAAGCGATACTGGTGAGATTGCAGAGAAAAGGAAACAGTTATGCACTGCTGATGGGAATGTAAATTAGTTCAGTCACTATGGAAAGCAGTTTGGAGATTTCTTGAAGAACTTAAAACAGAAGTTTTAATCATTTGACCCAGCAATCCCATTACTGAGTATATACCCAAAGGAATATAAATCATTCTACCATAAGGTAGAATGTTCATTGCCACACTATTCACAATAGCAAAGACATGGAATCAACCTAGGTACCTATCAACAGTGAACTGGATAAGAAAAATGTGGTACATGTATACCATGGAATACTACACAGCCATAAAAAAGAATGAAATCTTGTCCTTTGCTGCAACGTGGATGCAGCTGGAGGCCATACTGCTAAGCAAATTAATGCAAGAACAGAAAAATATAGCATGTTCTCAATGTTTAGTGAGAGCTAAACATTGAGTACCCATGAACACAAAGAGGGGAACAATAGATACCAGGGACTACTTGAGGGTAGAGGGTAGAGGGTGGGAGGAGGGTGAGGGTCAAAAAACTACCTATTGGATACTATGCTCACTACTCGGATGATGAAATAATCTGTATACCAAACACCTGCAACACACAATTTTCCCAGGTAACAAACCTGCACGTGTATCTCCTGAACCTAAAATAAAAGTTGGAAAAGAAGTTTTAGTTTTTCTGATTAATAATAATAGGAACCCAGTTTTTTTTTTGGTGTTGTTCAAAGTCTTGTCATGTGTCAGGAACGTGCATGCATCATCTGCAACCTTCACAAGCATCCTATAATGTGAAGATTGCTAACACTGAGATGTCTAATAGCATAGAGGTTAGGAGTCAGTGCCTACTACCTATCTGGATTCAAATTCCACACTTACCATTTAATAGCTGAGTGGGCACTGTTTCTTCATCTTTAAGATATAGATATGGAGTGAGATCAGGGGCTGGGGGAAAAGTGGGGTTGGGGAGATGTTGGTTAAAGGATGTAAAATTTCAGTTAGATGGGAGAAAAAAGTTAAAGACACCTATTGTTCAATATGGTGACTATAGTTAAGAGCAGTGTAATTGCTAAGACAGCAGAGTTTAAATGTTTTCACCACAAAAAGCCCTGTGCATGTGAGGTAATACGTATGCTAATTAGCTTAATTTAGTCATTCCACAATGTTTACATATTTTAAAACATCATGTTGTACACAATAAGTATATACTATTTTTATTTGTGAATTTAAAAATCTGTACAAATAATGCCTGTCTAATAGAGTTGCTGTGAGTGAGAAAGGAAAGAAAACAACACCTGACAGCCAGGACCTGGCCTGGCTCTATCATCTAGATCATGGCATTGCTGGAAGCTGGACAGACACTGGCAGCTAGGTTGCCATGTTTGCCTGCTGAGTGTAAACAAGCTCATAGAACATCAACATCACCGCAAGGCCATTCTGTGATTGTGGTGAGTGAAGACAAAAATGAAATCAGACCACTGTATAATTATGTCTGAACATAGACAAAGACAAGAACTACAAAAATGACCAAGCATCCCCATATCTTGGCTAGAATTAGTGACTATAACTGCTTTACCAATTATAAATCTAGCCTTATTCTATTCTTTCTGCATTCTAGATAAAAATTAATTTACCAATTATAGAATTACTCTCACTTTCTGACTGTTGTAAATCCACAGCAATGTTCCACTTTCATACTCTCCCTAAAGCACCTAAACTCAATCCTGAATCCCAGTCATTTCTAACAACCACTTACCGAGATGCCACATAGTTTTCCATGATGTGTCATCTTTCTTGTTGTAACAAGTCAATAAACCCAACCTTGTTTCACTATAGGTGTGCTCCTGGTGGTCCTCGTCTGGAGGACATGGACATGAGGAATCAATGAGTTAATCCACGTAAACCATCTAGAAAGTGCCTGGTACCTAGGAAGTGCTCAATGAATATTATCTACATAGTGTTTTATATTTTTGTAGATGAAAAGATGGAAACTTAGAGAGGGTCCACAGTTGAGACAGGTTCTATGTTTCAGAGCTCATGTTTTCACAATACCACACACTGCTTTGCTTTGATTCATCTCTGTTCCTCTCCCATGTCTCCTGTCAGGTGGTGCCTTTATTGGCCCCTGGGATTCTGATTCTGTCTTGATCTATGTTTAAGTAAAAACTCTTTCCCTTTAAATGGCATTAAAAATCAACCCTTAATCCTTTTCATTTATGTAGAGGCTTGTTAGGTGAAAGACTTTCAAATTTTCTTTCTTTTACTACAACTTTAGTCTTTTGATCATGATAAAATTCTCTTTTATCCTTCAAGGTCTCATTGAGTGAAAAGGCTATAATAAAGAATGTTAGCTTAGATCTTTTGCAAAATAAGGTAGCTAAAACACAAGAGTGGCAACAGTTCTATGCTAGCCCCAAGGGAGAGAAGTCTGAAGAGAGGAGTCCAGGATTTGGCCTCATGTAAAACCATCCAGCCAACAGCTAAAGTGATAAGAGAATATTGGGGACCTCAAGGAAAGACAACACTAACATCCAAAGCATTCTTGACCTCCAGAGCCAAAGGTAAAAGAGATATTGGTAATAAATTAGGCCATGATAGAAGTGCCTTTTGTATCCACTCACTTTTCAGTTTATCAGTCGTGGGAATTTGTGTGTGTTCTGGGGCGGGTGGAGAGAGGTCTTCTATATGTGTTCGCTTTAGACAAGAACTTCTAATTGAGTTCTTCCCAAACTGTGTTTCTGGGAGTGCTGGCATTCTAGGAGATATTAATATGTGTTCTGTGAAAGTTTGAAGGTCAAGTTTTGGAATTGTTCCAACTGTATCTACTTCTCATAGATTCACATAAACATATTAGCAGCATAGTAAAAGCTCTGAACATGTAGTAAAATATCTGTTTAACCTTGTAAGTCAGATATTTTTCAAATTTACTTGAATTTAATAATTTTTCTTAAACGATATCATTATTACTTTTATAGCTAATGCTTTTGGTTACCACACACTAGACATTTTTCTAAGCACTTGATATGTATTCACTCACTGTTTCAACAGTTTCATTATTGCTAAAGAGACTGAGGCATGGAATAGGTGACCTTTCATAGTAGCATAGCTAGTACATCAGCGCAGAAGATTTCTTTAACCACTCACATCTTAGGAGACAAAGTAGAGAGTACTCTTTTGACTTAGAGAGTTAACAAAGAGAAGTAAACTAGATTTATTCAAGTATTCTGTGAACATTTGTTGAGAGACTAATTTGAATAAATGCTATTCAAAGTGCTGGAAATGCAGCAATGAGTAAGAAAGACGAGATCTCAATTCTTAGGGAGCTTACATTGCTATGTGGGGATAGACAATAACAAATAAACACATAAATGAACCAAAACCAGGCAGTGACAGATACTATGATAAAAATAAAACAATGATGTGGCAGGGTTTGGATTAAGGGTAGCTTAATAATTCTTGAAAATTAGTTGCAGTGCCTTATCAAGTAACTTAATATAACTCTAGAGCAGACCAATCAGTTTAATCGTTTCCTCTTATTACTAATCTTACCAATTCATTGATAAAGTATATTTTTCCCCATTGCACAAGTCATCAATTTGGCTTTTATATTGTCAGAGCAGTGTTTCCCAAAATGAGATCAATGAATTACTAGTTCCTGGAAATTTTAGTAGTTGTGTGTGTGAAAATGACTTTCACATTTGTGTGTAGTCAAAGAAGGTAAATTTCTTTACTACATCAATTATGCAGAGCCTTCAATATATCAATGTTTTTAGTTTTTTGTTTTTTTTTTTGACAGGAATATAGTATGCAACATCCTAAACTTATTGGACCTTGGGACTCTTTTTTTGTTAAAGCTTCTCATAGGGGCAGTGTTCTGTGGAATGCACTTTGGAATGCATTGCATTAGAGTATCTCTCTTTCTTTACTGCATGATACAGTGATGGTGCTAGTGCATTCTGATAATTAAGTCACTTAAAAGAAGTTTTGATCTTTTGTGTTGATGTAGAATAATTCCTTGTTAAATTTTCCTTTGCTGTTAGAACTATAAAAAGCCAGGTTTCAGACCTAAAAGAAATAATATTTCATAGAAAAGTACTATTCTTTAATATTCTGAAATCTTGTTAATTCTGTTTGCTGACATTTGTGTTAGAAGATTGGACTATAAACCAGATAATATAAGTTTTTCCCCTTAGTTGCTTGCTTTCTTATTGCAAGTCAGTCTTTCTTGATATAAGTCTGTACAACTCTTGGGTCTATTGAGCACTATGTGTTATGTGCTCTTTCTATACTGTGTATCTTTCTGTCTCTGTCATCACACATGAGCAGAACAAAAAGAGAAATAAAGTTTTCCTATTAAGATGGTTTGCCTGGATGTGCAGCAAAGAAATTAGTGTCTTGTCTACCCATATCTTCCAGTTTTCAAAGGCAAAAATTGTTTCCAGTTAATGTATTCTTCTAGAAATATTATATATGTACATATGAGTATATAACATATCATATACATGCAATATTTTTACTCATATACATATATAAAACTCGCCATTTTGAACACAAATGCAGCATGTCCCTTACTTTATTCTACCCTCTAGTTTATTCACCTTTCAATTCATTTTGGGAATGTTTCCGTACTAGTACATAGAGATTTACATCATTAACAAGACGGAAGAGGAAACTGAAGCAGAGGATTCTTGTATAGATTGTTAAATTTATTTAACTATATTCCACTGTATAGATTACTGTAATTTTAAAAAATAGTCTCCATTTCATAGACAGTGATTTTTAAATTATTTTCTAAAACAAAATAATCCCTTAAATATTAATCTTGTAAGTGCAGTGAATTTTTCCTTGATATTATTTTTGTAACTTTATGTTTTTAAAATGGACTTTTTATAATTTCAAAAGGGTTTGCACTTGTTATTTTCTTTAGTGTAAAAAAGTATAGTTTTTTAGAACATTAAAATTCCTAAACTTGTGCTAAAAGCAATAGGCTAACAAAATTCTTACTGAAATTTTCTTTATTAAGATTCTTCTTAATTTTTACCTTTGTGATATTCTAAGTTTTCATATTCATTACATATTAATATTAACCTCATATTCCCAACCCCGAATTATGTCTTAAAAGCTTTTAAATTCTTCATTTTCTAATTTTAGATCCAGTACTTTTCTGCATAGATTGTAGTTCTGAGGTACAATACCACCACATATTTGGTTGACTTCTTTCTATACAAACAAGTCACGAATAATATAAATGAGCTTAGATTAGATCAGATGCGATGAGGGTTGAAGAGTGATGGTTGGTGCAAACAAGAGAGGTGATGAGTATTGTTCTTGCTGCATGATGAATTACACTATATCATGCCTTAAAACAATGGATTGTCCTTCAGGATCAAAGACTTTTTAGCAAACAACACAATGGGAAAGATATAGTCCTTTATCATTTAGCAAAAAGTGAAACTTGCAATAAGAATGTTGAGACTTCTTTTCAAGTCTCAAAGAATACAATGGTGTGAGTGCTGATGAGAATGTACACAACTTGTCCTTGGTAACAGGCACAATGTATTTTGTTGTTCTTTTCGTCTGCAGGACTGTTCTGTGATGATGTGTAAGCTGTTTTGATCTCTGAGTACTCAAAGTGGCGCAGGAACTCTTCTACCCTTGGAGGTGTTAGTAGGATTCTAATGATTCTGTTTGATCTACCATGTTAAACACAAATGAAATAAATCAAGAGAAATACACATAGTGAGTATATCAAAGAGTTATTTCTACTTCTGGGCATAAGGCAGTTGCTAAGCAACCTATGTCAGACTTCATGGTCATCTGTTAGGAAGGACACAAAGTCAATGCTCACTCATGACACATACAATTGTAAATGAAAAAAGCTATTTTGTTGGATTCAAGAAAAAGCTACTTGAATGAACGTATAGTAGTTGCAGGATATAAGCCATCTATTTGTAGATCTGCTTGGGGTAGCAATTAAATTGGCAAAAAATTTCTATCTAAGCAGGGTAGGAGGATAGAGAAAATAAAATGTTGCATGAATTGTCTTCCACATTCCAGGATCTACCTTCAGAATGTGGGATTATCTGTGGGATGTAGCAGCGTTAATAGGCTATGCTGTGACCTTCCAACAGCAGCAGCCACCACAGGGAACCTTTGAATTTGGAGTTTTGTGGATACTAATATCACTTTTCATCTTCTTCCACATATTTTTAATACCATATTTTAAGATACAAAACCTATAACTTAGAAGAGTTTCCTTTTTTAAAATAAATTTTTTTTTTTGTTTTTTTTTTTGTTTTTTAGAGAGATGGGCTCTCATTATATTGGCCAGGCTTGCCTCGAACTCCTGGTCTCAAAGGGTCCTCCTACCTTAGCCTCCTGAGTAGTTGCAACTACAGGTGTATACTACCATGCCTGGCTGAAGAATTTATTTTTCAGCGTCTTGCTCTGTTGTCCAGCCTTGAGTGCAGTGGTGAGATCATGGCTCACTGCAGCCTTGACTTCTGGGCTCAATGGATCCTCCTACCTCAACTTTCCAAGTAGTTGGGACTAGAGGTGCTGCCATGCCTGGCTAATTTTTTAGATTTTTTTTTTTTATAGATAGGGGTCTTGCTATGTTGCCAAGGCTGGTCTTGAATTCCTGGGCTCAAGTGATCCTTCTGCCTTGGCGTCCCAGAGTGCAGGCATGAGTCACCATGCCTGGCCCAAAGAGATTTTCTTTCAAGAAGAGAGAGCTATGGGATAGGTTTCAGGCTGATTTAGAATAATTATTTTAAGAAATGTACCCAAGCCACAGCGTGTGAAGGAAATGATATTTTTTGCTTTGCAGAACCTATATATTCAATATCTTAAAATGATTGGTCATTTTTCTTCTTTTTTTTCTAGATGAAGATTCTTCTTCTGATATTAGAATATTGCGTGGCTGATCAAAACATTTCTTTGTGCTTTTCATTGTTCATAGAGTCATGCTTGACTGCAAGGTTTATATGGTTATCATTACTAGCCACTTGGCTTTAGAGAAAGTTTTTTAATCTTTCTGAGCCTCAAGTCGCTCAAATGTAAAACAGGGCTATACATGGTTATCTCACGGAATGAAATAATACTTACAAAATGCCTAGTAGACAGGAAGTGTTCATTTTATGATAATCGTTACTATGTCATGGTGTAGATTACTAGGACATAGTACTCTAAATAGAATTATTGCATTTTATCTACTAAAGGCATAATAAACATTTTAAAATGTGAAAGTACATTAATTTATGGCTTTTATTGAAATTTAATGTTTTTGAGAAATTAGTCACTTTCAATTAGGATTTAAATCATTATTGTTACGTTGAAGTTTTAAAAATACTACATCTGTGCTTCAAGTACAGATGGTAGCCTGTATTAGAGTTCTCCAAAGAAACAGAACTAATAGGATACAATGTATATGGAGATTTATCATAGGCTGACTTGATTACGGAAGGCAAGAATTCCCACAATCTGCTCTCTGCAAGCTTTGAACCAGGAAAGCTAGAGGTGTAATTCAGCCTGAGTCCAAAGGCCTGAGAATTGGGAGAGCCTGTGGTATAACTCCCAGCCTACATCTGAAGGCCTGAGAAGCAGTGGCAGGACATCCAATGGTGTTAAGCCTTATCCTAGCCCAGTGGCCTGAGAACCAGGATTGCCCATGTTCGAGGGCAGGATGGATGTCCCAGCTCAAATAGGAAGCACACTGCGCTTTCTTCACCTTTTAGTTCTATTCAAGCCCTCAGTAGATTGGGTGATGCCCAACTGTAAAAGTGAGGGCAGTCTTTATCTGCTCTACCCACTCAAACTAATCTCTTCCAGAAATAATACTTTCTCAGCTATCAGGGCATCCTTTAGCCCAGTCAAGTTGATACGTAAAATTAACCATCACCTACCCCATTTTCTTTTTGTTTCTACAGCAAATATAAAGTACATAAAGTCTGTCGGTAAATGAATGTTTCTTTCCATAACATAATTATAATGTCTTTAGCATAAACGTGACACAAAAACTCTACAACCTGCAGATCTGACCTCTCTCACAGACTTGACCTCTCTCTTCCCCTTGGTAGCAGAGCCCAACCTTTTCACAATAAAAGGGGAAGAATTTCTGGGTTTAATTTTGGGAGCCTGTTAATGATCTGTTAACATTTTTCACAATGATGAGTTCAGTAGCACTATAAAGTCAGTTGGGAAGAACACTATGATGATGAAGTGAAAGCTGCAGAATCCAAAGCTGCAGAATCCATCCTTACAGGGTTATAGCTTACCTTTGTGGGACTGGTTGGACCTAGGTGTACTCTCTGTGGCAGTAGAACAGCTGTTAATTTGTTCTGTAACAAATGCCCACTATGTTCTTGGCACTGTGGATGCCTACTGTGTGCTTGGTACCATGTTAGTTACTGGGAATGTTGTGATGAATATATTTGAAGTGAACTCTGCCCTCCTGGAGCAGCAAGGGCAAGAGAGTAAAGTGATAAGTGCCTTGAAGGAAATGACGAGTGTAAGGATAAAGAATGTTGCTGCTGACTTGGGTGAATGAGTTGAGAATACTTAGAGAAAGTGGCCAGGAAAGATGTCCGAACAGATGTCATTTAGACTGAAACCACTGCAAGCAAAATTGCCCCCCTGGACCTCAGTGTTCAGTATAGGTAGCACTATTACAGCTGATGTACCTGTCAATGACCTTTCTTTGTCTCCAGGACTTCTGAGTTTGAATAATACAGAATGGTCTTATTTTCTTTTCCTTTATGAAGGCATTTGGCCTTTATCTTTGTCTTCTGAGACAGTTGTTTCATTTTATTGATAGATGTTATGTCATCCTATAGCAAGCCAGTGCTTATTTCATCTTATGAGGATTGTTTCCTTCTACACATTTTCATTTCAACCAGTGTCTTTTTATATAAATGATGAACTCTTTAAAAATAAAGTTATTTGTTGGTGCAGATCAGGGAGGAGCGGTAACCCACAAGTTAGACTGGGATTGTTCCATTTTACAGGTTTGTTTTCCTATATCTTGATGACTAGTTTCTCATGAACAATTTAATATTGTCTAAAAAGCAATTTAGAAGGTCATCTATGTAGTACTAATTACTCCATTGTCATATAATTTCAACTCTTTTAAATTATTATGTTATATATATTTAGTGACAAAACTCTACTTTAACAACAATAATAAAAGCATCCTGGCATTGGCAGGAGTGGTGTTTTCAATTTGGTTACCTCTCAAAACACCCATGAGTTGTAACAGTAGAAGTGTATTAATCTACACAATTTAAATGTTAATAGACTAGCAATCATGTTTGTATAATGATTAAAGCCTAAAGTAAACAATTTCTGTTTTTAATACAAATCAGTGTCTACTTGTCTGTTTGGATGATTGGGAGTTTTCTAAACTTGTAATTAGCATCTAACTATTGCTAGAAAGGTATTATAAGAAAAAAAGGCAAACAATATGAAACTTCAAACACAATGCCATATTTTAATAACCTCTGTAACCCATGTTTTATCTGGATTGTATAAAATGCACTATAGGGGAGCTGCTTCTAAATCTTATCCAGGAGATTGTCTTACCTAGGAGATCCTTACCTAGGATGTGAATCAGTTGTTTACATAAAAGAATTGGTTAGAATTTATTTTTCCTGAGGATTTTTTTATTGCTCAGCTTTAATTAAAAAACAATGGAAAATCAAGCTATTTTACAGATTTTGATTTTTTTTTTTTTTTTTGAGAGAGAGTCTTGCTCTGTCACCCAGTCTGGAGTGCAGTGATATGATCTTGGCTCACTGCAACCTCTGATTCCTGAGTTCATGCGATTTTCCTGCCTCAGCCTCCTGAGTAGCTGGGATAACATGTGCGTGACACCACGTCTGGCTAACTTTTGTATTTTTAGCAGAGATGGGACTTTCACCATGTTGGCCAGGCTGGTCTCAAACTCCTGAACTCAAGTGATCCACCTGCCTCAGCCTCCCAAAGTGCTAGGATTACAGGTGTGAGACACCATGCCTGGCCCTTTATTTGTAAAGATGAGAAATAACCAGTTATAAAATATAAAGTAAGGATTTCAACTATACTGATTAAATGATCATTTTCCAGGCTATATATATATATATTTTAATAAATAAATTTTCAGACTATCTATATTTTTTCTAAGGCATACATATGCTGTATATTATCTCCATAAATACCCATGAATCATTTTTTAGATTCTCTTTTCTTATATATATACCCGCAAGTATACTAACCCCAAATCATTTGGAAGCAAACATGAAAATAATTTAATTTGTAGAATGGTGTTTTGAAGAATATTTAAAAACACTTAAGGGATTTTTTTTGTGTGTGTGGCTCAACTGGCATTTTGGCTGTGGTTATGAAAACTTGAATTTACACCTCTGCAGCAACATAGATGCAGTTGGAGGCCAATTAAGCAAATTAATGCAGAAACAGAAAACCAAATACCGCATGTTCTCATTTATAAGTGGGAGCTAAACACTGAGTACTCATGAACATTACTATGGGAACACTAGACACTGGAGAGTACTAGAAGGGGGAGGGAAGGAGGGAAGAAAGGGTTGAAAAACTACCTATTTTGGTGCTATGCTTACTACCTGGGTGATGGGATCATTTGTATCCCAAACCACAGCATCACTCAATATGCCCATGTAACAAGCCTACACATGCTCCCCATGAATCCAAAATGAAAGTTGAAATTATTAAAAAAAAGACTTGGACTTACAGCAAAAATTTAATTACATTTGATTAAAAGGCTGTGTTTACCTTTTACTGACTGATAGGATCACAAAATATTAATGTATTCAACCTGACATTCTTAGTGATTCAAATCAATTACTCTATTTTTTTTTCTAGTCATCTCATTAATGGCTTTGCTGAGGAACCCCCCATTTTCTGAGAATAGACCTAGCTTTATTCTAGTGACTCACTCTGCCTCTGCTTAATGAGTTCATTAAAAACCAAAAATACTGCTGTCTTTTAAAGGGTAGTTAGAGGATGAAGCTGCTCCTGTTGTGGCTCAGCCCCTGTTCCTTTGCAGGGGCGCATCAGTTCTCTGTAAATGTAATATATTGAATGGGTGCGTGGGAGAAGGTCTGGCCTGGATAAATGCTCTCTTTTTATCATAATTCTTCTGGGTCTGAACTTCAGAGCACTGGTCTATAAAATCAGGCTTAACGTCTAAAGAGGAGAAAACATAAAGAATATTTGCTTTCCCCTCAATTCTCCTCAGCTGCAAACTCATTAAAAATACTGGGCTGGGCATGGTATAACCCCAGCACTTTGGGAGGCTGAGGCTGGAGGATCCCTTGAGTTCAGGAGTTCAAGATCAGCCTGGGCAACATAGTGAGACCCCCCTGTCTCTACAAAAAATACAGAAATTAGCATTTTAATTAAACAACTCTGTTATACTATGCTTATGCTACCCCATTTTTTGAAATCAAGGGACTTAATAAGACATAATTAGTCAACTGTTTTATTTAAGTACTTATTTCTTGGTGTGCACTTCTGTGTCTTCTTTCAGCTCACAGGGGACGTATCTGTGCATATACTTTGCTTATACATAATTTTCTGCCCTTCTTATTTGTGTATGGATCCTACTACCTCATGGTCATTTCAGTAGCTATAGTCCACACACCTTGAGTTAAATAGCACTTGAGAGGGTTCCTGGGTAAATGAACATTTAATCACTTTTCATACCCTTTTTATTGTCAAGGGAATCAACAGGGTCTGGAAAAGTGGTGAGCGATTTTGTTTTACTGCAGTTGCTATTTAGATTCATGGAAGTTTGAATAATGACTATTACTGAAAAAGATTGCTTTGGCCAGTTTAGATATTAAGAAAAAAACTTCTGCAGAAAGATTAGGGAGTAATAATGGAAGTATATATGATTTTAAAAGTTCAAGGTAAAATTACTAACATTGTTTTTCTGTATTCTTTCAGAAGTTCTTTATAAATATGTGAATAAATATAAATCTATTTTTCTCCTTTAAAAAATATCATGCTACAGCATTATCTGTGCATCACATGTTTTAAATGTTTCTGTGTCTTAAAAAACAGTATACACATATTTGAATATCAGAATAATTTTTGATTGCCTGTAGAACAATTCCCTAGTGCTCAAAGTGCAAAAGAAGCCTATAATTTCTTTCTTATGTATAAATATGTAATTTTTAAGTGCTTAGTGATGTGGTGGGCATATTAACAGTTATACACCTTTATTTTTCTCTTCAAAAAATATCTAATTCTGAAAATGATACATGATAAGAAAGTTAAGGTTCATCACAATACATGTTACTTTCAAATTTATGTATGTAGAAAACATTATTATGGCTGTGGAACTCATTTTTATCAAATAACACCAAAGATTTTTTTCACAGAAAAATTACTCTTATTTTTACAATAAAGAATTTAAGAAATTCAGAAATTACAGAAAACAAAGTAATAAAAGTGATCTCCAATCTCACTACCTCAAAACAACCATCATATTAAGTGAACATTTTCCCATTATCTTTTTATGTACATATGCAAATACAGGCTAGAAATAAATCTTTGAAGTATTTTTTATGAAGTAGGATCATATTGTATGTGATCTTTTAAAAACAAAATAAATTTCATTTTATACGAATTAGCAGGAACAAACAAAAATGAGGTAAGATAGAGGAAACTGCTGAAACTCAAAATGTTTTTTCACCACAAAGGTTATTTTCTAAAAGATCCTTTAAAAGTTAAATAAAAGGGGGCTGGGTGCAGTGGCTTATGCCTGTAATCCTAGCACTTTGGGAGGATGAGACAGGCAGTACACTTGAGGTGAAGAGTGCAAGACCAGCCTGGCAACATGGTGAAACCCAGTCTTTATGAAAAATGCAAAAATTATCCTGTCATGATGGCACGTGCCTGTAATCCCAGCTACTTGGGAGGCTGAGGCGAGGGGACTGGTTGAACCCGGGAGGCAGAAGTTACAGTGAGCTGAGATCACACCCCTGCAACAGAGCAAGATTCCGTTTCAAAAAAATATTTTATAAAATGATTATGGAAAATATTAAGAGTTTAGAGTTTAGAGCATTTTTAAAATATGCATCTTTCAGATGATGTTAATTGGCTTTTTGCTTTCAAGATTGGGCATTAGTACTGTCACATTTCTTTCTACTTTTCTTCCTTAAGCTTCTAATTTTTCTTAGTAACATTATTATTTTATCTTTTTTTATTATTATACTTTAAGTTCTATGGTACATGTGCAAAACGTGCAGGTTTGTTACATATGTATACATGTGCCATGTTGGTGTGCTGCACCCATTAACTTGTCATTTACATTAGGTATATCTCCTAATGCTATCCTTCCCACCTCTCCCCACCCCATGACAGGCCCCAGTGTGTGATGTTCCCCACCCTGTGTCCAAGTGTTCTCATTGTTCAATTCCCACCTATGAGTGAGAACATGTGTATTTGGTTTTCTGTCCTTGTGATAGTTTGCTAAGAATGATGGATTCCAGCTTCATTCATGTCCCTACAAAGGACATGAACTCATCCTTTTTTATGGCTGCATAGTATTCCATGGTGGATATGTGCCATATTTTCTTAATCCAGTCTATCATTGATGGACATGTGAGTTGGTTCCAAGTCTTTGCTATTGTGAATAGTGCCACCGTAAACATATGTGTGCATGTGTCTTTATAGTGGCATGATTTATAATCCTTTGGGTATGTACCCAGTAATGAGATGGCTGGGTCAAATGGTATTTCTAGTTCTAGATCCTTGAGGAATCACCACACTGCCTTCCACAATGGTTGAACTAGTTTATAGTCCCATCAACAATGTAAAAGCATTCATATTTCTCCAAATCCTCTTCAGCACCTGTTGTTTCTTGACTTTTTAATGATCGCCATTCTAACTGGTGTGAGATGGTATCTCATTGTGGTTTTGATTTGCAATTCTCTGATGGCCAGTGATGATGAGCATTTTTTCATGTGTCCATTGGCTGCATAAATGTCTTCTTTGGAGAAGTGTCTGTTCATATCCTTTTCCCACTTTTTGATTGGGTTGTTTGATTTTTTGTTGTAGATTTGTTGAAGTTCTTTGTAGATTCTGGATATTAGCCCTTTGTCAGATGGGTAGATTGTAAAAATTTTCTCCCATTCTGTACATTGCCTGTTCACTCTGATGGTTGTTTCTTTTGCTGTGCAGGAGCTCTTTAGTTTAATTAAATCCCATTTGTCAATTTTGACTTTTGTTGCCATTGCTTTTGGTGTTTTAGTCATGAAGTCCTTGCCTGTGCCTATGTCCTGAATGGTATTGCCTAGGTTTTCTTCTAGGGATTTTATGGTTTTAGGTCTAACATTTAAGTCTTTAATCCATCTTAGATTAATTTTTATATAAGGTGTAAGGAAGGGATCCAGTTTCAGCTTTCTACATATGGCTAGCCAGTTTTCCCAGCGCCATTTATTAAATAGGGAATGATTTCCCCATTTCTTGTTTTTCTCAGGTTTGTCAAAGATCAGATGGCTGTAGATGTGTGGTATTATTTCTGAGGGCTCTGTTCTGTTCCAT
>NW_012111364.1:5709895-5710418 GCF_000951035.1 Colobus angolensis palliatus
TTCCAATTCTGTGAAGAAAGTCATTGGTAGCTTGATGGGGATGGCATTGAATCTGTAAATTACCTTGGGCAGTATGGCCATTTTCACAATATTGACTCTCTCTAGCCATGAGCATGGAATGTTCTTCCATTTGTTTGTGTACTCTTTTATTTCGTTGAGCAGTGTTTTGTAGTTCTCCTTGAAGAGGTCCTTCAAATCCCTTATTAGTTGAATTCCTAAGTATTTTATTCTCTTTGAAGCAATTGTGAGTGGGAGTTTACTCATAATTTGGCTCCGTTTGTTTGTTATTCGTGTGTAAGGAATGCTTGTGATTTTTGCACATTGATTTTGTATCCTGAAGCTTTGCTGAAGTTGCTTGTCAGCATAAGGAGATTTTGGGCTGAGACGATGGGATTTTCTAAATATACAATCATGTCATCTGCAAACAGGGACAATTTGACTTCCTGTTTTCCTAATTGAATACCCTTTATTTATTTCTCTTGCCTGATTGCCCTGGCCAGAACTTTTGACACTATGTTGAATA
>NW_012111364.1:5711015-5716427 GCF_000951035.1 Colobus angolensis palliatus
TTTGGTTGGTAGGCCATTAATTATTGTCTCAACTTCAGAACCTGTTACTGGTCTATTCAGAGATTCAACTTCTTCCTGGTTTAGTCTTGGAAGGGTGTATGTGTCCAGGAATTTATCCATTTCTTCTAGATTTTCTAGTTTATTTGCATAAAGGTATTTAAGTATTCTCTGATGGCAGTTTGTATTTCTGTGGGATCGTGGTGATATCCCCTTTATCATTTTTTTATTGAGTCGATTTGATTCTTCCCTCTTTTCTTATTTATTAGTCTTGCTAGCAGTCTATCAATTTTGTTGATCTTTTCAAGAAACCACCTCCTGGATTCATTGATTTTTTTGAAGGCTTTTTTTTTTGTGTCTGTCTCCTTCAGTTCTGTTCTGATCTTAGTTATTTCTTGCCTTCTGCTAGCTTTTGAATGTGTTTGCTCTTGCTTCTTTAGTTCTTTTAACTGTGATGTTAGGGTGTCAGTTTTAGATTTTTCCTGCTTTCTCTTGTGGGCATTTAGTGTTATAAATTTCCCTCTACACACTGCTTTAAATGTGCCCCAGAGATTCTGGTGTATTGTGTCTTTGTTCTCATTAGTTTCAAAGAACATCTTTATTTCTGCCTTCATTTCATTATGTACCCAGTACTCATTCAGGAGCACGTTGTTCAGTTTCCATGTAGTTGAGCAGTTTTGAGTGAGTTTCTTAATCCTGAGTTCTAGTTTGATTGCACTGTGGTCTGAGAGACAGTTTGTTATAATTTCTGTTCTTTTACATTTGCTGAGGAGTGCTTTACTTCCAATTATGTAGTCAATTTTGGAATAAGTGTGATGTGGTGCTGAGAAGAATGTATATTCTGTTGATTTGGGGTGGAGAGTTCTGTAGATGTCTATTAGGTCTGCTTGGTGCAGGGCTGAGTTCAATTCCTGGATATCCTTGTTAACTTTCTGTCTCCTTGATCTGTCTAATGTTGACAGTGGGGTGTAAAGTCTCCCATTATTATCATGTGGGAGTATAAGTCTCTTTGTAGGTCTCTATGGACTTGCTTAATGAATCTGGGTGCTCCTGTATTGGGTGCATATATATTTAGGATAGTTAGCTCTTCTTGTTGAATTGATCCCTTTACCATTATGTAATGGCCTTCTTTGTCTCTTTTGATCTTTGCTGGTTTAAAGTCTGTTTTATCAGAGACTAGATTTGCAACCCCTGCTCTTTTTTGTTTTCCATTTTCTTGGTAGATCTTCCTCCATCCCTTTATTTTGAGCCTGTGTGTGTCTGTGCATGTGGGGTGGATCTCCTGAATACAGCACAGTGATGGATCTTGACTCTTTATCTAATTTGCCCGTCTGTGTCTTTTAATTGGGGCATTTAGCCCATTTACATTTAAGGTTAATAATGTTATGCGTGAATTTGATCCTGTCATTATGATGTTAGCTGGTTATTTTGCTCATTAGTTGATGCAGTTTCTTCAGTTTCTTCCTAGAATCGATGGTCTTTACAATGTGGCATGTTTTTGCAGTGACTGGTACTGGTTGTTCCCTTCCATGTTTAGTGCTTCCTTCAGGAGCTCTTGTAAGGCAGGCCTGGTGGTGACAAAATCTCTCAGTATTTGTTTGTCTGTAAAGGATTTTATTTCTCCTCCACTTATGAAGCTTAGTTTGGCTGGATATGAAATTCTGGGTTGAAAATTCTTTCCTTTAGGAATGCTGAATATTGGCCCCCACTCTCTTCTGGCTTGTAGAGTTTCTGCTGAGAGATCCGCCATTAGTCTGATGGGCTTCCCTTTGTGGGTAACCCAGCCTTTCTCTCTGGCTGCCCTTAACATTTTTTCCTTCATTTCAACTTTGGTGAATCTGACACTTATGTGTCTTGGGGTTGCTCTTCTTGAGGAGTATCTTTGTGGTGTTCTCTGTATTTCGTGAATTTGAATGTTGGCCTGCCTCGCTAGGTTGGGGATGTTCTCCTGGATAATATCCTGAAGGGTGTTTTCCAACTTGGTTCCATTCTCCCCATCACTTTCAGGTACACCAATCAGATGTAGATTTGGTCTTTTCACATAGTCCCATATTTCTTGAAGGCTTTATTCATTTCTTTTTACTCTTTTTTCTCTAAACTTGCTTTATTTCATTCATTTGATCTTCAATCACTGATACCTTTTCTTCCAGTTGATCGAATTGGCTACTGAAGCTTGTGAGTGCATCACGTAGTTCTCGTGCCACGGTTTTCAGCTCCATCAGGTCATTTAAGGACTTCTCTACATTTGTTTATTCTCGTTAGCCATTTGTCTACTCTTCTTTCAAGGTTTTTAGCTTCTTTGCGATGGGTTTGAACATTGTCCTTTAGTTTTGAGAAGTTTGTTATTACCAATCATCTGAAGCCTTCTTCTCCTCATCTCGTCAAAGTCATTCTCTGTCCAGCTTTGTTCCATTGCTGGCGAGGAGCTGCATTCCTTTGGAGGAGAAGAGGCCCTCTGATTTTTAGAATTTTCAACTTTTCTGCTCTGATTTCTCCCTATCTTTGTGTTTTTATCTACCTTTGGTCTTTGATGATGGTGACGTACAGATGGGGTTTTGGTGTGGATGTCCTTTCTGTTTGTTAATTTTCCTTCTAACTGTTAGGACCCTCAGCTGCAGGTCTGTTGGAGTTTGCTGGAGGTCCACTCCAGACCCTGTTTGCCTGGGTATCACCAGCAGAGGCTGCAGAACGGCAAATGTTGCTGTCTGATCCTTCCTCTGGAAGCTTTGTCTCAGAGGGGCACCCTGCCGTATGAGGTATCAGTCGCCCCCCACTGGGAGGTGCCTCCCAGTTAGGCTACTCGGGGATCAGGAACCCACTTGAGGAGGCAGTCTGTCCATTCTCAGATCTCAAACTCCGTGCTTAGAGAAACACTACTCTCTTCAAAGCTGTCAGATAGGGACATTTAAGTCTGCAGAAGTTTCTGCTGCCTTTTGTTCAGCTATGCCTTGCTCCCAAAGGTGGAGTCTATAGAGGCAGGCAGGCCTCCTTGAGCTGCTGTGGGCTCCACCTGTTTTGAGCTTCTGGCAGCTTTGTTTACGTATGCAAGCCTCAGCAATGGCAGGCGCCCCTCCTCCAGGCTTACTGCCTCCTCGCAGTTGGATCTCAGACTGCTGTGCTAGCAGTGAGGGAGGCTCCATGGGTGTGGGACCCTCTGATCCAGGCACAGGATAATCTCCTGGTGTGCTGTTTGCTAAGGCCATTGGAAAAGCACAGTTTTAGGGTGGAAGTGTCTCGATTTTCCAGGTCCCATCTGGCAGGGATTCCTTTTGCTAGAAAAGGGAATTCCCTGACCCCTTGTGCTTCCTGATAAGGGGATGCCCTGCCCTGCTCCATGGACTGCACCCACTATCTGACAAGCATCTGTGAGATGAACCCGGTACCTCAGTTGGAAATGTAGAAATCACCCATCTTCTGTGTCGCTCACGCTGGGAGCTGCAGAGTGGAGTTGTTCCTATTTGGCCATCTTCCAAGATTCAACATTTTTATTTTCATATTGTCAAAGTTTATAGCACTTATATACCACCCTATAAACATAATCTACACAAGTCTCTTAGTACTATACATAAATGGAGCCAATACTCATCATTTGTTGTTTTTACATTGTTTCACCATTCCTGAGGTCTTTTAAAATTTCATTCATCCTATGAAAATCATTTTACATTTTGATTTGTCTCTTAAATCAGGCCTGGTAGCTTAAACAGGTAATCTCAGCACTTTGAGAAGCCAAGGTGGGAAGACTGCTTGAGCTCAGGAGTTGGAGGCTAGCCTGGGCAACATAGTGCGATCTTGTCTCTACTTGATAATACATTTTTAAAAATGGAATTAAAAAAAAGTAGTTTTTGAAGAAAGGCTTGTGGGTTTAGTGGTCTCCAAATTCTTTTTTTTTTGGAATGACTGCTGCTGTGTTTTAGGTTTGACTAATATGATGGCTGTGTGCTAGGTTATTATCTTTCCTCTAGAATTCTGTAGATGTTGCTCCTATGCTTATGGCATTAAACGTTGTGTGTAGAAATCTGAGCCAGCTTGATTTTTTAAAAAATCTGAAGTATTGTTTCTTTAGTCCTTGAAGTTGAAAAACTTGATTAGGATACGTCTTAACATTTGGCATTCTGCATCATTTTTTTCCCTGAAATCTGAGGTGTTTTGTTGATTTATAGAGTAATTTTGTTTTTGTCCATGGAAATTTATGTTTTTTGAGTTTTCTACTTCTATTTTGGATCATCCCTTGCTGTCCTTCATATTATTTACCTTATCTTTATTGCTTTGCTATACTTGGATTTAAAAGTCTGTTATCACCATAATTTTGTCAAGCTGTTTCTCTGTTAATAATTTGACTGTTAGCTACATTTATTCTGTTTCTCTTAGTTTCTCATTTAGCTACTATCTTTTTAAAATTTTTTATCTTGCAAATCCTTTCAATTATCTTCATTATGTTGCTTTGACCCTCAATTCATTTTCTTAAGCTTGCAACCTCAATATCTCTCTGTCTCTCATCTCTCTTTTTTTCTCTCTGATGGTTTATTTCATGTATTTACTTGGCTACATTATGGCACTCCCTAGCTGTTGCTGTGAAGGTATTTTTAGATGGGATTAATATTTAAATCAGTAGGTTCTGAGTAATGCAGATTACCCTTCATAATCTGAGTAGGCCTAATCAAATCAGTTGAAGGTCTTAAGAGAAAAGACAAGGGTCCCCTGAAGAGAAAGGATTCTGCCTTCACACTGCCTTTGACTAAAGACTGCAGTATTAGTTCCTGCTGGAATTTCCAGGATGCCGTAGAAATCTCAGACTTGCCTGTCCCATAATCATGAATCCAGTTTTTTAGAATAAAATCTGATATCTCATTCTTTCTCTGTGTCTCTGTCTCTGTCTCTCTCTTTATATATGTACCTGTACATCCTATTGAATAAATATGCACACATTCTATTGGTTCTCTTTCTCTAGACAACTCTGACTAATACACTTTTTTTTCTTTTCTCATTATGTGCTTTAGTCGTCTAATCTTTGAACTTTTGTTGTCTTGAACTGATGGCTATTAAATTGATTTAAAAATTATTTGGAATTTTCTTCTGCAGGCTATGTGTTCTTATTAGGCTGGATTCTTTGACAAATTTTTCATGTAGTCTTCCCTTCCATTTCTTCCCTTTCTTCCTGGAGCCCTCACTCTCTTCTTACTTTTCTCCTTTCTTGTGTAGTGTGTAGTGTGTGTGTGTGTATGTGTGTGTGCATGTGCACATGTGCATACACTTGTGACAGCTTCGTACAAAACTTGCATTTGCTGCTGGGTGTGGTGGCTCACGCTTGTAACCCCAGCACTTTGGGAGGCTGAGGCGGGCAAATCACCTGAGGTCAGGAGTTCGAGACCAGCCTGGCCAACATGGTGAAACCCCGTCTTTACTGAAAATACAAAA
>NW_012111364.1:5720954-5728135 GCF_000951035.1 Colobus angolensis palliatus
AAAAAAAAAAAGAAAGTTTTGGCTGGGCATACTGGCTCATTCCTGTAATCCCAGTACTTTAGGAGGCCAAGGCAGGAGGATCACTTGAGGCCAGGTGTTCAAGATAAGCCTAGGGAACATAGCAAGACCGCATCTCTACACAAATTTTAAAAAAATTAGCTGGGCACGGTGGCACACTTGTAGTCCCACCTACTTGGGAGGCAGAGGTGAGGGGATCACTTGAGCCCAGGAGTTTGAGGCTGCAGTGAGCCACGATCATGCCACTGTACTCTAGCCTGAGTAACAGAGTGAGACCCTGACTCAAAAAAATATATAATAATACATAAAATAAAATTTTAAAATGGGCCCCAGAAAAGCTTTTGGGTAAAAGAATGATGAAGACGTCAGAATACGTTCACATTAAGCTGACCGAAGGAGCACAAGGAACAAAGAGACAAATGAGGCGGAAAGGTCTTAGTTAAATTTAAATCTACATGGGCTCTATCTCTACTTATTTGGGTAAGAAAAACAAGCAGCCACAAGACAGAATCAATGTATCTTCCTGTGAAATGTCAAATTCCAAGAATGTAGCTTTCAAACATAAAAATAACAGGGTATGTGTTTTACTAAATTTTAGATGAACCATCATGTCTTAAATCCTACAGGCTATTATATAAATGTCCCTCGACCATCATCTAGCTCCTTAAAAATCAAGAAAAAAGGCAGTTACATAAGGAGCCCAGAGAAAGAGTGAAGGTCAGTGAAGAACAGGAAATATGAAGGTGCCTGAGAGAAGCAATCTACTCCAAGAAAACAAAACTCAAACCAATTTTTTGGAACATGGAACAGAAATTTGGATATTTAATGCAGCCCCAGAATTCCCAATGGAGAGAACATTTTCTGAATTATAGGGAACAGGTGATCTTACCCAGTGACACAAAGCTGCTGTAGTTTTCCAACATCACATCTCTGTACAAGTCTCTCTAAGCAGGGCCCAGGCATTCCCACTCTCCTTAGAGAAATCTATAGTCACATCCCTGAATGTCACCAACCCCTTAAAGGAAAAGTCCCACTTAACATATGTAATAGTAAAGAAAATATATTTTAGGTGAATGATAAGGATATAAAAAAGGATTTTCCTGGAAGGCATTCTATAGTAAGCAATAGGTTGAAATTGAAACTTATAACACAGGAAGGGGCAATAAGGAAATGAATGCACACATATTGGTAAGCAGTCCTGTGCTGTGAGACGGATACAACATCCTGCCACTGTGGGAAATTTCTATCAATCAGAACATGTTGAGAAGCAAACAGTGTAAACAATGTAAATTGAAACTGGGCCGGGCACAGTGGCTCTTGCCTGTAATCCCAGCACCATGGGAGGCCGAGGTGGGCAGATCACCTGAGGCCAAGAGTTCCACACTAGCCTGGCCAACATGGCGAAACCCTATCTCTACTAAAAATACAAAAATTAGCTGGGCGTAGTGGCACTTGCCTGTAATCCCAGCTACTCGGGAGGCTGAGGCAGGAGAATTGCTGGAACCCGGGAGGTGGAAGTTGCTGTGAGCCGAGATTGCACCACTGCACTCCAGCCTGGGTGACGAGAGCAAAACTCCATCTCAAAAAATAGAAAAAAAACAAAACAAAACTCAATAGCTCTACAAATACATGAAACACCATGTGCCTCTGTGCAGTTAAGGGTTAACTTAGCAGGCTTAAAGCTTTCAGTTCAAACTCTGCACATTCCAAAAAAAGAACTGGCCTTTGATGGGCTGCTGGAAAATCATCTATGTGTCCTTGAATACCCTGTCTGATGAGAGTGTTTTTGTGTGCCTAAGACCTTGGGCTCTATCAGGTTGACTTCTGGGGGCCTGGAGACTAAGTACTAATGTTGGCCAGGTAGACACTCTAAGTATCTCCAATAAAAACCCTGGACACCAGCTGGGTGCGGTGACTCATGCCTATAATCCCAGCACTTTGGGAGGCTGAGGCGGGTGGATCACCTGAGGTCAGGAGTTCAAGACTAGCCCGGCCAACCTGGTGAAACCCTGTCTCTACTAAAAATACAAAAATTAACTGGGCATGGTGGCAGGCACCTGTAATCCCAGCAACTTGCGAGGCTGAGGCAGGAGAATCACTTGAACCTGGGAGGCAGAGGTTGCAGTGAGCCGAGACCACGCCAATGGAGTCCAGCCTGGGTGACATGGTGAAACCCCGTCTTTACTGAAAATACAAAAATTGGCTGGGCATGGTGGCATGCACCTGTAATCCCAGCAACTTGCGAGGCTGAGGCGGGAGAATCCCTTGAACCCAGGAGGCGGAGGTTGCAGTGAGCTGAGACCACGCCAATGTATTCCAGCCTGGGTGACAAGAACAAGACTTCATCTCAAAAAACAAAACAAAACAAAAACTTGTATTTGCGAGGTGACTTACTTTTAATTCTATGGGAAACTTTTTGGATTTCTTCACCAAATCACAATGGATTGCTGTGTATTTCTTATGTCTTCAATGCTGAAGGTCTGTGGGGAGGGAAATTAGGAAGAGTTGAGCTGAATTCCGTGCAGTGTCTATTAGAATATTTTGGCTCTATTCGCGCTTCTGAGATTTTGTTAAACGTCTCATCCTAGGTTTCCTGTAACCGAATTGGATACATGTCCTATTCTCATTGAGGGAACAAGGAAATGGTTCTGCCCTTTTCCTCATTATATTTGTAGCCTGTGGGTCTTTGCTTCCATTAGAGGGACTCATGTTCTCAGTGTCATTATTCATTTCCCAAACTTTACCTCTTCCTTCCCTCTAGCTCTCTCCACTTTTCCCCATTGGAACATCAGACAGTTCCTTTTTCCTCACATTTGGGGGTATTAGGAGACGACTCAGATTCTCTGACTCACTATTTGGCCTCTGAGTGATAGTGATGGGGCAAGGATTAGGTGATTCCCTGTGAAATACCTTCCACCCTGCTCCAGAATCTCATCTCTTTTTTCCCTCTTGACTGTCCCTTTTTGAGCTTCGTGGCATTGGATTGATTAATTGCTGCTCTCAAAACTTTCCTGGATTTTGCTGTTTGTCTTTGTTCCATTAAATTTTATGCTCTGTGTTTCTGTCTCTCTCTGTCTTTCTGTCTCTCCCTCTCTCTCTGTCTCTCTCTCTTTCTATCTCTCCCTTCTGTCTCTCTCTGTCTCTTTCTCCATCTGTCTCTGTCTTTGTCTCTCTCTGACTCTCTCTGTGTCTCTCCCTCTCTCTGTTTCTCTATCACTGTCTTTCTCTCTGTCTCTCCTTCTCTGCCCACTCTTTGCTTCTCTCAAGGTCTCTTCCTTTACCTGCTTTCTAATTCCTCAGAGACAGAGTTTCATCTTTGGTGTGGGGAACCATGCCTTATCTTATATTAATGACCCCTTTCTTGTCTTTAAAAGACATTTTATGTTGGGAGAGGAAATTCTGTTTTATTCTACTATCTTAGCTCAGAAGTCCAAAGCTTTTTGTTAGCCAGAAAAGGATTTCTACTTGTGCAGAAATAAAAATTTGCAAATAGAAGATTAGGTAGGGCACACTATCATGTGAACAAGTACTTAATTACATAAGGATGCAAATGTTTTTTGAGATTATACTTTTGTAAACAAGATAATCTTGTTATAATGGAGGATTTTTGATAACTGCAATGTAAGGGAGCCTCAGAGGAAAAATTAAGAAAACTGACTATGCAAATTATTTATTGCCTAAGTTAGTAGTGTGCACAAAATGCAATGAATATCAAAGACTGTGCAAAATCACAACGTGGTACATTCTGTAACCCAGTCTTATTCTCTTATTTTAAATGACTAGTTTGCTTTTCATTTCTTATAACTGAACTGAAGAAATGTGGTCTTAGATTGATATACTTCTGAATGTTTTAAATCTCTAACAATCAAAAACACACTTGGCAGAGAACTAATTTCACACCTCAGGCATTAAAACACAGAGTCTGTATTCATTGTTTATTTTACATAATGTAAAACAGCATGAAGCATGATATATTATACAATGGATGAATGGGGATTTTAGGAAATGGGAATCATTTTACATTTATACCTGGTAGTTGACATTTTATATCCTGGAAGTCATCCTGATATATCAAATATGATGATTTTGTCAACTAACTGAATTTTTGTCACTAGCATACATTAAAGAATAAAGGATTTCTTTTATTATTTGATTATATTTTTCTGTAATATAGTGGTAATTTTATGAGCTATTGTGATATCAGTATCAATATCTAAAAAAACTCAGCCTTGCTCATGCCTATAATCCCAGCACTTCGGGAGGTCGAGGTGGGTGGATCACGAGGTCAGGAGCTCGAGACCATCCTGGCCAGCGTGGTGAAACCCCATCTCTAATGAAAATACAAAAATTAGCTGGGTGTGGTGGTGCATGCCTGTAGTCCCAGCTACTTGGGAGGCTGAGGCAGGAGAATCACTTGAACCCGGGACATGGGGGTTGCAGTGAGCCAAGATCATGCCACTGCACTCCAGCCTGGCGACAGAGCAAGACTCCATCTTAAAATAAACAAACAAAAAACTCAGTCTTTGTACTAATATGAAATATGTAATTTATAGATCACTAAACTCTCTAGATTAATAAAATTATAACATGTTTACCATTTAACAAATTTTATTTGGCTGGGCCAATTAAAAATAAACCTTCAGCAATATAATGATTTATTTATTATTATACATCTTTTGAATCATTGGTGAGTATATCAATAATCACTGGGTTTTACTGCTGGAGCCAAATAGTAATATACTGGTGTACTTCCTATAGTTTAAAGGTGTTTAAATCATGTCAGGTACAGTTAATTGGTAAATTAGTGTCAGTGAAATAAATAGTTTGGTAGTATGCCACTTTTTGTCCATGGGGAGTAAAACTCGAATTGTTGTTATTATAAAGGCTAAATCACGTTATGTAGAATCATATCTATCAACCAACAGTGGGTGGCATGTTGGTTCATACTAGGAATTCTGGTATAGAGTTCATTGGAATTGACCATCTCCTGGAGCTGCAATTTCAGGTTAGCTGTTATGTTTTGATAGAAAGACTAAAGTGGTGGAAGTCAGCTCAGCACTGAATCTGCTGACTTCTGCTCAGTTTTTGATCCCTGACTTACATTCCTCCAAATAACAACTCATGGGCGCGGTGGCTCAAGCCTGTAATCCCAGCACTTTGGGAGGCCGAGACGGGCGGATCACGAGGTCGGGAGATCGATACCATCCTGGCTAACACAGTGAAACCCCGTCTCTACTAAAAAATACAAAAAACTAGCCGGGGGGAGGCTGAGGCAGGAGAATGGCGTAAACCCGGGAGGCGGAGCTTGCAGTGAGCTGAGATCCCGCCACTGCACTCCAGCCTGGGCGACAGAGCAAGACTCCGTCTCAAAAAAAAAAAAAAAAAAAAAAAAAAAAAAAAAAAAAAAGAAGTAAATATGAATAGAAGAGAATGGATGCCAAGTAATCAAAGAGATATATTGCATTGTCAGTTTGCTGCATAGTTCCACTCCTGCCCTTCCATGCCTTACTCTGTATCTCATTAAGCTGGACCCCTGCAAACTTCATTTTCCAGCCTTTTTGGCCTGGTAGCTTCCAGTTAGAGTTGGCTAATGGGAGGGCACCTGTGGGAGACTGAAGACAGGAAGAGATATGTAGCCTCTGTTGTGGTGGTATTTCCAACAGCAGAATATAGCTCTAAGTGTAATGTCCCTTGGCAGTTCCAGCAGTGACAGGTGTGGCTCCTGTGGTTTCAATGGTAAAAGCACTGAGGGTAAGGGTAACTACTAACTCCAGGGGCTTTTGGTGGTGCAGGCAGGGGTGACAGAGATTTCAGTGGCCACAGCAGTCTCTAGCGACTTCAGAGTCATTGTGTTCCAGGTTCTAGCATTTCCTTCTCCCCGCATCTGTTATTCCAGCCCAAGAGGTGGTAGCAGCTTCCGTGGTTCTTATTCTCTGGTTTACTTCACCTTACTTCAACCTTTTTGATACTTAAGACCTTCCATCATTTTCATAAAGTCTCTTTGTAGTAAATACTCTGTGCTTGAACTATTTAAGGTGGTTTCTGTTTTCCTGGTGAGACCTTACTGATTCTGTCCTGACAGTATTTTTCTGGCATTAACTTAAACTGTTCTAAACTGGCCCATTTTTAGCCTGGAGTGGGCATTTCATTGCATCTGTGTGGCTGTTAATTTGTTTTGGACTCCCAAGATCAGAGGTACACTGTGACTTTGTTAATGAGTATGATGTGATGCTGAGTATTATTTCAGTAACATGTGTTGGCATTTCCTAGGGTCTGCATATTTTAATATAGCTCATTCTTTTTTTTTTTTTTTGAGACAGAGTTTCACTTTTGTCAACCAGGCTGGAGTGCAATGGTGTGATCTCAGCTCACTGCAACCTCCGCCTCCCAGGTTCAAACCATTCTCCTGCCTCAGCTTCCTGAGTAACTGGGATTACAAGCGTGTGCCACCATGCTGGATAATTTTTGTTTTTTTAGTAGAGACGGGTTTTCACCATGTTGGCCAGGCTGGTCTCGAACTCCTAACCTCAGGTGATCTGCCTGCCTTGGGTTTCCAAACTGTTGGGATTATAGGTGTGAGCCACCACACCTGGCCAATATAGCTCATTCTTAAAGGAAATGCAGACAACACATGCAATACTTATTTTGGACAAAATGACTTTTTCTCTATCATAGCATTTCACACACTGTATTGGAATTGCCTTTATTCTTTTAGGCATCTTTTCGGTAGACTATAAGCTTCATGCGGTAAGCTTCACATTTGTCTCATTTACTGTTATGTCTCTAGTTGTTAGACAGGATCAAGGACTTAGTGGCTTCTCGTTAGATGTTTCAACAAATGAATAAACAGCTTCCTCTGTGTGTGTGTGTGTGTGTGTGTGCGTGCGCGCGCGTGTGCTCATATGCTTGGGTGTGGTATTTTGGGAGGTGAGGGGGTGCACCGTAGGGCATACAGTCTTCGTATCTCTTCCACTGGTATAGTTGATCTCTCAATTCCTCTTAGTTATTCCTCTGTCAGTTTATGCTTTATACCAAATATTTACTTCTGTTTTTAGTTTTCCTACATTCTGCTGCTCTTTTCCCCCATCCCTTACCATTAGTTAGAATGATAAAGTTTCATTTATTCCTTCTCTTTCCCCTCTAAAAAAAAAAAAAAAAAAAAA
>NW_012111364.1:5728185-5730555 GCF_000951035.1 Colobus angolensis palliatus
AAAAAAAAAAAAAAAAAAAACCCAAAAACTTCTGAGCTACTTTGGAACTATAAATTGCACTTCCAGTCTTATTTATTAGACTCCCTAGAATTCTACCACTTTTGGCACAAAAGTTACACAGTTATATTCCCTTTGCTAGTATGTTGTTGAGGAACTCTTTAGATTTTAAATTTCTAAAAATACTGTTTACATCATACTTAAGAAAACTTTTTATTATGAAAAATTTTATACACACCTATGTTTTTAGACCAGTATAATAATCTCTCTTGTGTTTGTTATCAGCCTTAATGATTACCATTAAAACAAAGCAGTCAACTGTTTTATTTATTAATACTACCCATTTCATAACATTCCTTTTGTAACCCTTTCAGCCTTTGTTTCAAAATGGTAAAGACTTTTAAAAAAAAATCTGCCATTTTTATTCCTAAATATTTATTTAATGTCACCAAATATCCAGTCAGTGTCCAAATATTCCTAATCTTATATATTAATTTTTTTTTGCAATTTATTTGTTCAAATCAGTATCCAAATGTGGCCCAAGAATGGCAATCAATTGAAGTCTCATACCTGAAACACATTTTAGTTTACATGTCCCTCTCCTTTTTTCTTTTATTTTTCCATTGCAATTTATTCCATAAATTTTTCTGCAGTATGGATTTGTGGATTGCTACCTGTGGCTTTCTTAAATGCATCCTCATTACCCCTTATTTTATATAAATTAGTAGGTAGAGTAGTTTTTCTGGCTGGAAACCTCTGTGGCCAGTGTCACCTTTGCCTGAATTTTCTTTGGCCCGTTAGGCTTGTTCTGCCCACTTGGCCTGGCAGGCTGCACTCGGCTCATGCTACTGGCCTGGATCCCACACCTCCAAGGGAGACTGCAACTCAGGTGTGGAGCAGCGGCGGGTGTGTGAGCAAGCGTGAGGTCCAGCCACTGCGCATAGATGTTAGCTGCTGCCATATGGCAGGCAGCTTCAGGCGTTGACATGGGTACCGGCTCTCTGTGAGGCTGTGGCTGGACCAGGCACACTGCAAGCAGCTTCCTCAGCTGGCATCAGGGAATGTGGTGGCACCCGGAAGCTTGGAGATGCCAGGAACCGCAGTGCCCTACAGAGGAGTCACAGCCCTGGCTTGGGGAGCTCCCAGGTCTGTGCTCCCTGGAAGGCCACACCTCTTCTCTCTCTTCACTTGCAATGTGGCTAACACAGGGCATGTTTCAACCATGTTTGTGTTATAGCTCTTTTAGCCTCACCATTTGGTGGGTCCCGAGTTCTTGTCCTGCATCCAGGAAGAATGAGGTACGCAGACAAGTGGAGGACAAACAAGATGAAGAGGAGCTTTCTTGAGCAATAGAACAGCTCAGAGGAGACCCGCAGTGGGCAGTGCTTCTGTGTAGCTGGGGTGTCCGGAAGAGTGTTCAGCTCTCAGCAAAGAGTGTAGCTTCTTTTATTGTCTTTTCAGCTCTCAGCAGAGAGGTAGCTCCTCTCTGCAGCTGTTCCTCCCATCCCACTGCTTCCCTTCTCTATCCTCTCTTTGGCTGAGTTGGGGTTGGTGATGGGGGGTGGGGGATTTAGGGGAGGAGCTGTGGCTTATGGGACTCAGAGGTGAAGCAGTTCATGCTGATTGATTCAAGGGTAGCCATGGGTGGGTCCAGGGAAAAGTACACGCATTCCCATTCCAGTCTCCTGGACTGGCAGCCTGGCCCCCTGGCCTTAGGCCTTCTCTGGCTTGAAGGTGGGGCTTCACCAGGGACCTGTCCCCTTCCACCCAGGAGTCTATCTCCTGCTGTGGTTCATGGTGTCCAGGCTGTTCATGCCAAGGAGCGCCTGCAGGCCAGCACCCAGCTGCCTTCAGCCACCTCTCAGCCTCCCTTCTGTGTTCCTTGATGCCCAAAGTCTGGAGGGGGCCAAGGCAGCAGGGGGCTGGTGTTTCAGTGCTCCCCTGAGCATGCATACACCCGGCCAGGCTGCAACAGCACCTGGGCTCAGCTCCATGGTTGGTCATCGTTGCTGTTCATTCTGTGTGTGTGCGTGTGTGTGTGTGTGTGTGTGTGTGTGTATCAAAAATAAAGATGGCCGGGTGTGGTGGCTCACACCTGTAATCCCAGCACTTTGGGAAGCTGAGGCAGGTGGATCACCTGAGGTCAAGAGTTCAAGACCAGCCTGGCCAACATGGCAAAACCCCGCCTCTACTAAATATACAAAAATTAACCAAGCATGGTGGCAGGCGCCTGTAGTCCCAGCTACTCAGGAGGCTGAGGCAGGAGAATTGCTTGAACCCGGGAGGCACAGGTTGCAGTGAACTGAGATCACGTACAGCCTGGCCAACATGGTGAAACTCCATCTCTACTAAAAATACAAAAAAATTAGCCAA
>NW_012111364.1:5732041-5784259 GCF_000951035.1 Colobus angolensis palliatus
GCCTCCCGGGTTTACGCCATTCTCCTGCCTCAGCCTCCCGAGTAGCTGGGACTACAGGCACCAGCCACCTCGCCCGGCTAGCTTTTTGTATTTTTTAGTAGAGACGGGGTTTCACCGTCTTAGCTAGGATGGTCTCGAACTCCTGACCTCGTGATCCGCCCGTCTCGGCCTCCCAAAGTGCTGGGATTACAGGCTTGAGCCACCGCTCCCGGCCGATGGTACAGTTTTAATTTGCTTTTCTCTTTTTAAAATGCTCGTTTATTAAGTTATAATTTACAAACACTAAAAATGTACATAATGTAAGTATATGGTTCAATGAGTTTAGACAAATGTGTATACCAGGGTGACCACAGCCTAATTAAGATAGAATGTTTTCATCATCTTTTTCATTTTGGTTTCTGATTCTTTCAACAAGCCTCTATCCCTTCATTGAAAACTTCCTTGCCTTTTGACATCACAAGCTATTGCAGAATGTTCTTGTGTATTTTTCTGTCTCAGCTATGAAATTTTTTTTAATTGGAGAATGATGTTTAGAAAATAAGATCTGGGCGGGGCGCGGTGGCTCACGCCTGTAATCCCAGCACTTTGGGAGGCCGAGACGGGTGGATTACGAGGTCAGGAGATCGAGACCATCCTGGCTAACACAGTGAAACCCCGTCTCTACTAAAAATACAAAAAAATTAGCCGGGCAGCTGTAGTCCCAGCTACACGGGAGGCTGAGGCAGGAGAATGGTGTGAACCCAGGAGGCGGAGCTTGCAGTGAGTGGAGATCGCGCCACTGCACTGCACTCCAGCCTGGGTGACAGAGCGAGACTCTGTCTCAAAAAAAAAAAAAAAAAAAAAAGAAAGAAAAGAAAATCTGAGTGCTAGTTGTAATCACTGCTAATGGAGTAAATGGTTTTAGGTAAGGTTGCCAGATAAAATATAAAAACCCCAGATACATTTAAGTTTCAGCAAATTAATGGATAATTTTTAGTATGTCACAAATAGTGCATGAGACATATTTATATTAAAAATTGTTTTTTTCCCTGAAATTCAAATTTAACTGGTGTCTTATATTTTTATTTGCTAAATCTGGCAACCCTACTTCTAGGCTCTTTTAGAAGAAAGAAGTATGAAATCATCTTTATCATTTATATATCTATCTAATCTACCTACCTATCTAGTCTGTCATATCATGAGTTTATACTAATATTTCTGATTTCAGTTCAATGCCACAGGGTTTATTTTAGCCTACTCCCTTTTCATATTTGCAATCTCTTTTTCCAACACTGAGAAATTTGACTGTCCTTATCTATAAAATATTTCAATATTCATTCAGTTCTGGGATACACATGATTTCAAAATGACTAAATCATATCCTGTTGAGAAACACATTAGTTAACTAGATTGCAGCATTTATGTACATTTCTTTTTGTCTTTAGCTATACAGTTTCTAGTTAAAATACTATTTTTCAAAGTTATGTAGGTTATATTTTGATTTTCCATCACTGTCACTGTAGTGACGCTATCCATTTGTAATACATTTGGGTGATTTGTTAGCATTTGTATTCCCTTTTGGGTCCCCCTCATCCACCATCACCATCACCACCACCATATCTAACTGGTTTTGTTTTATTTTTAAATTTTCTGGGGTATGTAAAACATTACTATATTTTAAGAGTCTGAGCCACACACAAAATATATATCCTCAAGATGTGTCACTTCCTCATAATCTCTGCTATTCCAATTCCAATTCTTCCTCCTCTTTTTACTGATTTTTCACCTATCTCCATAGGACACCAGTCTCTTAAGTTTCAAATTTATCTTTCCTATATTTCTTTTGCGTACATGAACAGATACATCTGCATTTTCTTATATCCTCAGCTTTCTTACATAAAAGATGGTATGCTATAGATATTATTTTATGTCTTTTCCCTATAGTCTCACCAACAAACAATGTCATCAAACTTCTAGATTTTTGCTCACCTGAAGGTGAGAAATGCTTTTTGCAGTATGTCCTGAGTATCATTCCATAGCAGCTCAATAGAGATCTTCATTCTTTCTATGCAGCTATATAGTACTCCATTGTGTGTGTGTGTGTGTGTGTGTATATATATATATATATATATGTTATTCAACCATGTTATTCCTATGTATGTGCATTTAGGTTGTTTCTGTTTACAAACAAAGCAACAATACTTAACTCTCTGCATATATATTTTTGTATAGTTGAAGGGATACTATTTTCAGGGTAGATTCTTAGAATTGGAGTTGCTGGATCAAAAGATGGGTTCATTTTTAAAAAGGTATTGCCAAATTACCTTTCATAAGTGTTGTATATTAATCTGAGTTCCCACCAGCAATGTATGAAAGGGCCTCTTTCCCCATAAATTGGCATCAGAATACACTGTCATATAGATTTTTAATTTTTTGTCATTCTTATAGTGTTTTAGTATTGTTTTAATTTGCATTTCTCTGTAAATGGGTTTGAATATTTTCCATTTATTTGAGGAACATTTTTATACCTTTTCTTTGTGAATTGTTTATCATGTCTTTCCCCCATTTTTGTGTTAGATTTTAATTATTTATTTCTTTATTTTAGGATTTTCTTTTTCCTTTCTTTTTCTTTTTTTTTTTTTTTTTTTTGAGACAGAGTCTCACTCTGTCACCCAGGCTGGAGTACAGTGGCACAATCTCTGCTCACTGCAATCTCTGTCTCCCAGGTTCAAGAGATTCTCCTGCCTCAGCCTCCCGACGAGCTGGGATTACCTGTGTGGGCCACCATGCCCAGCTGATTTTTGTATTTTTAGTAGAGACAGGATTTCACCATATTGTTCAGGCTGATCTCAAATTCCTGACCTCAAGCGATCCACCTGCCTCAGCCTCCCAAAGTGCTGGGATTACATGCATGAGCCACCATGCCTGCCCTTTAAGGAGTTCTTTATATATTAGAGATATTAACTCTTTATCTATGGAATATGTTACAAATATTTACTCTCCCCCCCCGTTTGTCAGTTACTTTTAATTTCCTTTATGGCATTATGCAAATTTTATTTTTACTTTTATGTGGTTAAATTTATCAATATTTTCTTTTATTGCCTCTGACTATTGAGTCATAACTAGAAATTTTTTCCCCACACAAAGGTTAAAGAGGAATTACCTCCTGTCTTCTTCTAGTATTTAGTTTCATTTTTAAGTATTTGTATCCCTCGTATATTAGGAGTTCATTTCTGTATGTAGGATAAAAAAGGATCTAATTTTATTTTATTTTCAAATGGCTATCCCATTTCTCCAGAACAATTTACTGAAAAATTTATCTTTACCCCAGTGATTTGGGATGTCACCATTGTCATATGGTAAATATTCATATATATTGGGCCTATATCTGTACATTCTATTCTATTCCATTGATATACTTATCTAGTCATGCAACATACCATACTATTTTAACTATAGAGGCTTAGAACATGTTTAACGTCTATTTAGGTTAGTTCTCTCTTTCAGTTTTCCTGGTTATTCCTGCATGTTTCTAACCTCCTTTTTTTTCGACAAAAGATGAGTATTTTTTCATATACTTTAGAGCCATTTATGTATACTTTTTCTGTCATCTGTCTATATTTCTAACCCTTTTAAAAATGGGCTTTTGGTCTTTTCTATATTTTAAAATGTAAAGAAAACATATTAGAGATATTAACACTTAAACTGTGATATACTACAAATATTTTTTTCTCAGTTTTGCCAACTTTTTATTTTGCTCATGAAAATTTTTGATATTTAATTTTAAAAGCTTGTATATAATAGAATTTACCTGTTTTTTGGCTTTACTGCTTCTGGATTTGGAGTCATGTTTAGTAAAGTTTTTTTCCACTTCCAGATTACAGAAGAATTCTCCAGTGGTTGCTTCTATTACTCATGTAATTTTGTTTTATAACATGAAAATCTTTGATCATTTGGGGACTTATTGTAGCTATGGAGTGAGGGACAGATCCAGTTTTGTTTTTTTCCATATTCCCACTCATGCTGGAATGATAGATGGTTGTATAGAGTATCCTAGGAAATCAGTTTATTCCTTCAACAATGTGAAAATATCGTTCTTTGTTTTCTGGCGTTGATTGTTGTTAATGGGAAGTTGGCTCTCTTTTTATTGACTTTCGCTTTTATTTTTTCTTACTGGCTTTTCACTAGTATCTTTTAAGAATTTTCACTCTGTCTTTGCCATTCTGCAATTCTGCTTCAACATGTCTAGGTGTGGATTTGTTTTTCTTTAATTGATTGGTATTTAATGTTAGCTCTCATTTTGAGGGTTTAGGGTTTTCTTCAGTTGAGAAATATTGCTTTTATTGTTCTATTTATTCTCTACTTCTGCATGTGTTTTAGACAAACCATGGTACCTCAGCCTATCTTCCATATTTCATGGCTTCTTTGTAAAGATGATATGTATTCTAGACGAATTCCTCAAAACCACTTTCTAATTAAATTCTTTTGTTTCCATCTTGATTTACCTTGACTATTGTGTTGTATTTCATTTCAGATGTTCTAAAGTAGTCTACCTGTCTTTCAGGTTATGAGACTGACTCACTGCCCACTGCATTGGGGGGATGATCTACTTGCTTTTTGTATTTCAAATCTGCTTTTCCCCCACAGTCAGCATACTATGGTTTTATTTATTTATTATTTTATCCTGAAAAGGTTACATGTAGTTTAGTAGTTCTAATTTTCTTCTGAGTCACTTTGGTCTGTTTTTGTTCCCAAAAGTCATTTTACTTTCATGAATGTTATTTCCTTATCTCTCCTTGAATATCTTAACTATACTTACATTAAAGCCATTTAAAAGAGTAGGGAGTAAATGTATCTCCCTAGTGTTGAATTTGTTAGTTGAGTTTCTTTTAGTGTTATTTTTCTTCCTGTGCTTTTGAGTTTTAGTTTGCAGGCTTATTCTTAACATTAATTTAAATTTTTTTCTCTTTATATCTACTTCATCTTTTCTGGCTCCTTTGCAGACAAGGCCTTAAGCCTGGAATATATTTTATTTTATCTGTTTTGGGACCACGATTCTTTGCTGATGTCAGTGTTATCACAGCTCCAGCCACTGAGTCAGTAGTGGTGTTTTAACACTGTTTTTTCTTTCTTTTTTAAATGACCTGTATGCTAAGCTAACATTAAATATTGAGAGACTGAGATTTCTTACTGGGGAAGACTGTTATTTCATGTACCGATCAGCAGTTTTGTTGACATGTGGCTCTCTCTCCCATCCTTTCACCTTCCCTTTCTTGCCTTCCCTTCCCTCTCCTAACACCATTACCAAAACTCCCCCAGCCCCTTTTTGTAGTTCAGGTCTTGTATCTCTCTTCTGCTCCACCTTGACCATCAATGAGACAATCAAACAAATTAGACATGAAACACTTGCAGGCAGAGGAGATGATTTAAACCACAGACATATGATATCTGGTTTGGCTGGAGATAAATCAGAATTGATGTGAAACTCAGAGTGCCGGCCAGACAGTAGGAGCTGTCCAGAGGTGAGTACCAAAGCATCTCTCGGGGTAGCTACACTCAGGAGGGATGTATTGGTATTCTGACTCTACCTACAACATCAGAAATGGTAGTTTTGGGAGTGGCTTGGGCTAGAGGGGACTGAATCCAAAAAGGCAACAGAACTAGTAGCTGCCAGAGGGGTGAAGAAACCTGACTCCTTTGTATTTTGACATCATGATAAATGACATAGATATTCAGTTCATAGCGGAGAAGAAAAACTTACTGGACACCTCCTTCACTTTTTAAAAATTTTTAACTAGTAACCATAATAGTAAAAATGTGAACTGAATAAAGGCACATTCTTTTAGAAAATGGGTTCTTTTAAACCTTCACAATTCTCAGGAAGCAGATGCAAATGACAACTTGACAAAGCCAAGTTTTCTTTGCAAGACTAATTCATACTCTAAAAATATTTCCAAACAAGAAAGATATGAGCATGAGAGCACTGAAATTTTATCAGTGTCTCAGTCCAGGGATCTCCAGCTATACAATTTGAAACTAAAGGTGATGACGTGGAATGTGAAATGCTTTATTTGAATAAAAAACTATGCCTTTCTATCAAACAAAGAAAGTCTAGTTCTTGCAAAAACTTCTCAAAAAGAAAAGTGTAGTTCCTGCAAAAACTTTTCAAAAAGAGCTCTCCAAAGTTATTGATATTTTTATCAAGTTATAAAAAGATAAACTTTTTTGAAGATAGAAGAATCAGAGAAAAATTCTTAGAAATATTATGGCTTATAATTATTTCTTTACCATTTTTTTTTCCAGTCGGGGCTGAGTCAGAAATAGCTTTTATAACAGCTGGAAGAATTTTTATAAAAATATATTTATGACTTAATGATGTATGTCACACTTTGCTTTTAAAATTGAATAATATTGCCAGGCGCGCTGGCTCACTTCTGTAATCCTAGCACTTTGATAGGCTGAGGCAGGTGGATCACCTGAGGTTGGAGCTCAAGACCAGCCTGGCAAACATAGTGAAACCCCGTCTCTACTAAAAATACAAAAATTAGTCAGGTGTGGTGGCGCATGCCTGTAGTCCACTACTCAGGAGGCTGAGGAGAATTACTTGAACCTAGAAGGCAGAGGTTGCAGTGAGTCGAGATCATGCCACTGCACTCCAGCCAGGGTGACAAAGCAAGACTCTGTCTCAAGCAAACAGACAAACAAAACAAAGCTAAATAATATTATTTTTTCTCCATTTTCTATAATTTAGTCATTTTAATGTATTTCACTATTTTTGATTAATATTTTACTTCTATTAGTTTATGTGCCAGTAATTTTTATTAGAATAAGAGTATACAGGAAGTATATTTAATAAACTTACATTTTTATTGGTATCTTCTAAAAGTAAATATTTTAAATATCTGAAATGGATTAAAATTGTAGACAACCCACAGAGTGGGAGAAAATCTTTGCAATCTATACATCTGACAAAGGACTAATATTCAGAATCTACAATGAACCCAAACAAATCAGCAAGAAAAAAACAATCCCATGAGAAAGTGGGCTAAAGACATGAATAGACAGTTCTCAAAAGAAGTTATACAAATGACCAACAAACATATGAAAAAATGCTCAATATCACTAATGATCAGGGAAATGCAAATCGAAACCACAATGTGATACCACCTTACTCCTGCAAGAGTGTCCCTAAAAAAAAAAAAATGTTGACCTGGATGTGGTAAAAAGGGAACACTTCAACACTGCTGGTGGGAATGTAAACTAGTACAACCACTGTGAAAAACAGCATGGAGATTCCTTAAAGAACTAAAAGTAGATCAACTATTTGATCCAGGAATCCCTGTCGTGGGTCTCTGTGCAGAGGGAAAGTAGTCATATATGAAAAGATACTTGCATACACATGCTTATAGCAGCACAATTTGCAATTGCAAAAATATGCAACTAGCCCAAATGCCTATAAGTCAATGAGTGGATAAAGAAACTGGTATATATACAAGATGGAATACTACTCAGTCAATGAAAGGAAGGAAATAATGGCATTTGCAGCAACCTGGATGGAATTGGAGACCACTATTCTAAGTGAAGTAACTCAGGAATGAGAAACCAAACATTGTATGTTCTCACTTATAAGTGGGAGCTCAGCTATGAGGACAGAAAGGCCTAAGAATGACAAAAATGGACTTTGGGGACTAGGGGGCAAGGATGGGAGGGGGTGAGGGATAAAAGACTACACTTTGGGCACAGTGTACACTGCTCGGGTGACAGGTGCACCAAAATCTCAGAAATCACCATGAAAGAACTTATTGATGTAGCTAAACACCATCTGTTCCTCAAAAAACCTATTGAAATCAGTTTAATAAATTGTGAACATATTCAATAAAATAGCAATATTGATACTAGTACTTCAGTGTTATTAAAAGAAATAGAGAAATATGATGTTATCATTGTTTCATTCCAACCAGGAGAATCATTTCCTTTTCTTCATGCTATGACAAGTTCACAGAAGCTTCATTCAGGTAGTGCCCGCAATGTGCTGGAGTCAAATTTTACTAGCTTACAAGAGTCAATTGTTAAAGTTTCAAGGAATATTTTTAGTCAGTTGTTAAAGATAGCCATTATAAAACTAAATTATATAAAAGTATTAAATACATTATATTAAAAACAAAGGTAATACATATTAAAGACATCACTTCTTAATTACTGTACTATTGTTTATGCTGTTAGGGTTATTTATGTCTATTGCATTTTAGGGTAGAAATTCCTATATAGTGGTATGATACTGTACATCTCTCCCAACTCTCTGTTCAGTTACATTTTGGTAGTTTGCAGTTGGCCACAGTGGAAGTATTTTCCCACAGAAATTGGCAAATGCTATAAATCAGGGCTTGATTTATTGTTTTTTTTTTTTTTTCATCTAGACTTAAGTTAGTGATGGAGAGCATATTAATAATTCAGATTAAATTTAAAAGTGTGCTGAGTTAAGCCAGTAGTGAATAGCACAAAAAGTGAATAAATATTCTTCTACTATTAAGAAACTACTTTCAAAGGAGTCCTTCACATCATTGATGAATAAGTCAAGTTTTGACATACATCTTCATTATTTTATCTTATTTATTAATGTAAAGGGGGATTACCAATCAACATGCATGTTGTGAGTATACTGGTTTGTCAATTGTAACTACCGGTTGGCTATACATACAAGACTTTAGCAAAATATCAACAAAAGTCCACCCTTGGTAATGTGGTGAAAACTTGTCTTTACAAAAATTACGAAAACATTAGCAGGGTGTGGTGGTGCACACTTCTAGTCCTAGGTATTTGGGAGGCTGAGGTGGGAGAATCACTTGAACCCAGGAGACAGAGGTTGCAGAGAGCCGAGATCATGCCACTGCACTGCAGCCTGGGCTACAGACGCTGTCTTAAAAAACAACAACAAACAAACAACAAAAATTTCTGTAAGAATCAATTGGCTATATGGAATTTACAACAAAGGGTATTGTATATATTATTATTTGTAAATTGCTATATATCATTTATATTAGCAAAATTTATAATGAATGTATAAGTTTATATATGCATACACTCCCCTAACCCAGAAAACTATTAAAAAATAGATTTAGGGGGTAAAAGTGCTGTTTTATTATATGGATATATTGTGTAGTGGTGAAATCTGGGCTTCTAGTGTACCCATCACCTGAAAAGTGAACATTGTATCCAATAGGTAATTTCTCATTCCTCACCCCTGACCCCACCCATTTACCTTTTGGAGTCTCCAGTGTCTATTCTTCCACTCTGTATTTTCGTGTGTATCCATTGTTTTTAAACATTTTTTATCACACCACTGGCAGTAGGTCTGGGCAATCACAGGATTTTGCAGCTTCCTTTTCTGGATAAGGGGCCTTTCCCCAACATCTATCTCTACAGTGTGAGCTTGGCTGTGCCTGGGTAACCTTTAGTCTCTGTTAACCCCCAGGAGTAGAACTCTCAGGGGCTGTTTTCTGAGGGACTTTAAATGCACCAGGTTCATGACTCTAGTACTGCTATAATTTTCTGTTCTATTTCAGCATCATAATAATGATGCTTATCTTGATTTGTGGGTGGTTATATCTAAGAAACTTAAAAATATATTTTATTTATCGTTGTTAGGGGTTAAAACAAATTGGGGACTATAGGACAGGAAGGCATTGTGCATTTTGTCACTGGTTATCGTTATGACTATTGGGGTCTATAGTGGCAAGGGTGAGGGAACGATGGTACAATGACTTATCTGAGCAAGTCCACCTCGCCCTTTAACTTTAGTGTCACCCTTTCTCTAAATCCTCATTTGTCTCTCTGTCTATACAGAATTAATTAATCTGTTTTTTCCTTTTATGTAATTAATTCTTTCATTCAACAAATATGTACTGTTTCCAGTATGTTTTCATGTGCTAGGCCCTGGGCCGCACGACGAAGACTAAAACCAGACATGGTCTTGGCCTTTGCCAAGTGCTTTAGTGGAGAGACAAATGTTAATTAAGTAATCACATAAATTACAAATTTTGATTACTTATAACAAGAGCACCAGGCATAGTCTAGCATTCTAGCAAAGACTTCCTGGAGGCTGTGATATTTTAACTATAATTTGAAGGGTGAGTAGAAAGTAATGGTACAAAACAAGGGAAAGCATTGGGTAATGAAGATAGGGAAGAAGACTGATGTGTTTGGGATGCAAACTCTAGGAGCAGAAAGTGGCCGGAAATGAGTGGGAAGACATGCAGAGGCCAGAACATGTAGAGCTTTGGGCAGCCATTGAAGCGTTTGGGTAGTTGAATGGTATGATCTGATATATATTTTTTAAAAAATCACTTGGTCCACAGTGGTTTAGAAGGAAGCCATAATGTGGGTCATTCTTTAGAAGGCTATTAATGCAGCAATCCAGTGAGAAATCATAGAAGCATAGACTTATGAGTGGTAGTGATGTTGGAGAGATGAATCATTACAGAGAGATTCAGGAGGCAAGACTGACAAGACTTGGTGATGTGTATTGGCTATTGGGAGTGAGAGGGAGGGCAATGTCAAGAATATCTTACTGGCTTCTGTCATGAACAAGTGGAGAGTGGTGCCAATTGTTGACTTAGAGAAAATTGACAGAAGACCCAGTTTTAGGCCTAGTTTTGGAGATTCTAAGTTTGAAGTATCTTTGAGTCCTCACAGTGGAGATGTTGATTGGTAATTAGACACACCGTATTTGTGCCTTTGTGTGGTGTCATCGTTGGCATCTCTTTTAAGATGTTAACTCTTTGAGGCTAGGAAACATGATGTATCACTCAAACTTCTTATTTTCAGGCAGCAGGTGCTGACTCTAATTAAACAGAAAGGGGTTTATTGAAAATATATTGAGTATTTACCAGCTATAATGGAAGGCTGGAGCACTAGGCATGAGAAAATATTTCTAGAAACAAAGCTCCAAATTCCACATTGGAATTGGTCTGATGAGTAAACCACGGCAGAGCACCAGGTACTACACTTGCATTCCTGCCTTTTACCTCAACAACAACAAACAAACAACAAAAATTTCTGTAAGAATCAATTGGCTATATGGAATTTACAACAAAGGGTATTGTATATATTATTATTTGTAAATTGCTATATATCATTTATATTAGCAAAATTTATAATGAATGTATAAGTTTATATATGCATACACTCCCCTAACCCAGAAAACTATTAAAAAATAGATTTAGGGGGTAAAAGTGCTGTTTTACCTCAACCTTGCTAAAACTGCTACTTCATGTCATTTCTGTGCCTTGACCTTGAAGCCCCTATTGCTGATACTAAGTCTTCAATTAGTGTGCATGAGTTAGATATGGTTGTACTGATGGCCAGAGCCTAAAATTATTCTCCATCTACAAGAATGACTAACTGAGCGTCTAACACTCTCAGCTCTGATGAGGAAAGAAGCTTTTACCCCTCCACCAAGATAATAAAGTGAAGAGTGAAGACTCCCCACACAAATGTAAGGGAGTTCAGATTTTGAATGACTTAATGCAAATGACAGATTTCCACTTGCATATATCTTATTCATGTTTGTGTACTTACCAACTCATATAGTAGTAGCAACACAAGAGAAGTAATAAATAATGAATTCTGAATGGAATTTTAAAATTGTTTTAACAATGAGTTAGAGTAATTCAGATAAAAATTCCCCCCTTCATTTTGGTCAGGTAGACAGTGTATTACTAGCTTATTATGCTTCATTTTAATTTGTTTTTGTAAACTGACCTCACTGTGAAATTCATAATTACTATTATAATTTATTCTTCAGAGAATCATGTATTTTTTCCAAAACAACAACAATAGCCTTATGTTTCTTATTAGGGGATATAGAGCACATTTCAATGCCCAAAATATTTTAGACATTTTATTTAAGAAAAACATCTTTCCATTTCTTTTTTCCTACCTGTGCCTTATGATACTAAGGAAATAAATAATATTTGACATTTCCTCTTGTTCCATGGCACATTTTTGTCCTAGAACTTATTTCACATTCCATCAGTCCCACTCAGAATGATGGAGTGCCATCATTTAGCGTTTCTCTTGCCTTCTTCCTTTTTAATGTTTCAGGTCCTTAAGTTTTGTTTTTCCCTTTACAAATTTGAAAATTTTTTTGAAAAATTCTGCATTGTTTTCATAAGCTATGATACATGAGCAACAAAGATTCTAATTGAATCTTGTTTAATGGTGGAGATGATTAATGAGGAAACAATTTCTTATTCAATTGAAAGATTAATCTTACTATATCATTTCTCCTCCAGACATGCAAATTAGACAATTTTACTGATTTCCATTTCACCTCTCATGTTTTGGTGTCAAAGGAAGCTTTTGCCCCCTTTTTTTCCCCCACTAACGTTTCAGTTTTCTCTGATGTTGGCCTCTTGACACTTTTTATTTTTATGAAAGCAAGAACTGTTGTTAGAAGAGGCATACTGTGTTACAATGCTGATTACCTGTCCATTTAATCCAAACTTTTGTGGTGGTTTGTATTGTGTCAGTTACACAAGGAACCATGTGTGTTGGAACACTCTTCCCTGCATAATTTTAGCCTAGCTTTGGCCAAAAAAAAAAAGACTTCGACAAGATTTGGAAGGCAGAAGTGAGGCAGTAACCATTACTCTGGAAGCTGGCTTGGTTAGAGTGACAGGGAGATGCAGAGGTGCCAGCAGGTTTCAGCTGGTCTTTACTCAATACCCAGCTTTTCTTCCTGACTGCTGACTATGTTGAGCCACCATAGCTCTAATCCTACCCCCAGACTCTCTGGGGTGGGCTCCCTGAAATGGTAGCTGCACTTCCCATAGACCTCCCCATGAGCTTAACTTTTACAGCCCCATTTTAGTGGCCTGATGTGCTTGGTTTCTCAGATTGGTTGGTGGGTTACTGTCAGTCTGATTCTCCAACTTCCCTCCTGGATCCCCACGTGCCCAGCCTTTTTCTGATTGTGCAAGGTCTAATTCCTATAATAAATTCCTTACTCCATAACTCATGGTGAGCCAGCTCCCTGGTTAAATGCTGACTGATTAAATTCTTTGCGCTGAAACTTATTCTGATACCTTTTCCTTTGCCACTTTCTTCGTTATAAATTACTATATTTTTTTCTAATTTAAGACTTCTTTCTTGACGTATGTAAGTTTAATTTCTATTATTAACAAGAAGTCTAAATTTATTGTTTTAAAGTTATTCAGTGTTCTAATTCTAGTATATTTTCTGCATAACCAAAACTATAATTATACCTGAACTATGGTTTCTAAAGCTGATCATGCTGAAGACTTTATGTAAAGTCACATTGGACTGTGGTATCAGTTAATAATCAGATGATCTTATTTGAACAGTACAAAACATTTTTTTTTGTACTGAACACTTCTTACTGGACATTTAGCTAGTTCAGTTCATTTGAGTCCTCAGCAAATGTTAGTAATCTGAGTATGGGTTGATTAAGTAATCTGCTTTATAATTTTTTAGATTGTGGGTAAAGGTTTTGAGATGTGACTTTGTTTCAGATTTACTCATAATAGAGAATGAAATGTATATTGTCTATTTGAGAGTAAGGAAATATAGAAAACTGTTGAATTAAAAATTATGGTATATGGAAACAAACTTATGGGTGAAAAAGGAATGCAAACATTAACGGTGTTCTTAATAAACTGAACTTTCTCAATTAATTCTGAGAACAAACCTATACTAGATTTAATATCCAATATCTTTATCAGAGTTTCAATGATTAGAAAACTGAAATGCAGAGAGGGTAAGAAATTTACACAAGTTCACAGAGAGAATAATCAGAAGTGGGTTCCGGGCCAAGGCTGTAGGATTCAAGTGCTCATGGTCGCAACAACTGCAGAGTCCAGCCCCCCGCAGCTTCCTGCCCAGCACAATATGGTGAGAAGAGGGTGGGCTTTGAAGTCAAAAAGGTAAGAGGTGACATGTCAGCCCCATAGCTTTCTAACTGTCTGAACTTCAGTAGGACACTTAAACTCATTTAACTATAATTTATGAATTTGAAAATTGAGGCATACTCCCAGTGTAGTTGTGATAATGTTGGTAAATTGCAAAACAAGTTATATAATTGGTAGTCATTAGTTTGTTCTCTAGATAAATGTGAATTTTATATATACTGTCCTTAGTAATAGACGTGGTGCTTAAAAAAAGCATTTTTGGGGGGTATTATCTCATCATTTCCAGATAGAAGAGATATTCCTTAATTTAGAAATAGAAAAGTTCAAGTTATCAAAAATAAGATATACATATATAAACAGTGATGTGAAATAATGATATTCATAAGAATAAAAAATTGTGTAACATCTAAATATCTGATGATGGGCAAATGTCATATCAATTTTGTTATATATTATATTATTCATGGACTATTATGTAGTCATTTAAATGTTTATGAAGAATTTATAACATGAGAAATGTTTAAATATTGGGGAAAAGTAAGATACAAAATATTACATGTAAAAATACATTAAAAACTGCAAGAAAATACTTTAGAATATAAATAGTAGTGGGTCAATACGTGAATTTTTTCTGTTTTATTTTCTTGTGTTTTCTAAATTTTCTCTGTTACTGTTAAAATAAAGTATAAGCTTTATTTTAGAAGTTGTGAACTGCTAGAAGTTGTGAACTGCTATTGAGAATAGTGCTCTGCTATGTATTTATGGGTGTGAATCCCACAATAAAATGATAGAGAAGCTAATAAATTGCATTTTATTTCACTGGCAAAATTAAAGAGGTACATGAGCAAACTTATTTTCTTAAATGGTTGGCATGGATTTTCTTCCTCCTTTTTCTTTTCTTCACAGCTGTTGTTAGGTGAAAGGTGCTGGCACCAGTTCAGCATTTAATTTTCTGCAGAAGAGTGCATGCAATATTTATATATTATATATCATTACTTTGGAATCAGTTTATGATAAAGGGAGCCAGAACTCTTCTATGGGGCCACTTTTTTTCTGTTTAAAGAGACATCCTTTCATTGGATTGTAGTAATGGCCATAGTACTTTAGCAAATAGCTATAAAACATGAAAATGTCCTCCTTTCTTATATTAATCCATCAGGAAGCTTTCAGGGATTCTTCTTGTCTAAAATATTCATAGGCAACAAAATGTCCTGAATGCCCTACAGAATTTGTGCAGAGCCAGGCAGATGATTGATAGTGAAGTTCTGTTCTGAGTCACTCACAGTATGTAATTCTATTTGTCTTGCCAAATACAGGCGAACAGGCAACTCATAAAAGGTAAAGGTAACAGACACCGTATTTTCTTACATTTAAAAAAGAACTTGGTGTCTCCACTTCACTGTACTCTACTGAATAAAACACATTTTTATTATATAAAATAAAAGGCAGGCGAGCTATTCTTTGTAAAGTAAAATAAAGTTTTATTAAACAGATGTCATTTATTATATTGCATATTTCTCTTTGGCATATATTTGCTTGTATGGGCATATCTTAAGTAAATTATGTGTAAATGTTGTCTAATTAAAGAAAAGCTGGTCAGGGTGCAAGCAAGGTATAAACTAGAGGCTCTGTGGATTGCTTAATGAATGAAATTTCATTTCCACTTTTCAGTGTTTTTGACATTGATATTTCATTTTTCCATGAAATTGATGTTAAAACTGAAATTATGTTCATGTTAATCTTATGAAGTCAGGTAAAACGATAGATGGACATTATATGATATTGCAGGTGCTAGCCAGATTTAGCACTTTGAACTACTTTTATTTCCTGAGGGCATGATTCTGTCATTCATACTTGTACACAAGTCCCTGAGGTTTGGCTGAGTCAGCACTTTGGAATCAGGTCTAGAGGATTTGCTTTTGGTTTACATGATTCAGTACATAAACTATCATTGTTCGTGAGTGATACTATGCTGCTCTATATCCAAAATGAATTGCAATGCACAGGTAAGATAGAACAAATTAATTACAGTAGTTACTTTTTTTTTTTTTTTTTTTTTTTTTTGAGACAGAGTCTCTCTCTGTTGCCCAGATTGGAGTGCAGTGGCATGATTTTGGCTCATTGCAACCTCCACCTCCCAGATTCAAGTGATTCTCATGCCTCAGCCTCCTAAGTAGCTAGGATTACAGGTACACACCATCACAGGCAGTTAATTTTTCTCTTTTCAGTAGAGAGGGGGTTTCGCCATGTTGGCCAGCCTGGTTCTGAACTCCTGGCCTCAAGTGACCCACCTGCCTCAGCCTCCCAAAGTGCTGGAATTACAGGGTGAGCCACTGTGCCCAGCTAAATTACAGTACTTTTTTTTCCCCCCTGTAGTGAAAGGATCTTAGAAATACAAAAATACAGCATCACAGTGAAGGACTTGTTAAGTTTTTTCAAGTCAGCTGGGGCCTGCCACCTATGAGAAGGATATATTTGAGCCAGTGGTTGGTTATAGGTGTGCTTAACTGATTATAGGCAGACTATAACCAGTTAAAGAGCAGGGGCCATATTTCAACATTATTCAACTTTCAGTCACATCTATTGCTTTGTACATACCTGTAGTAAGAAATCAACAAATGTTTCATTAAGCAAGAACCCAGAAGAATCTTAGATTGCATGCAACAATAATTTAGGTAGAAATGATCAATTGGTGGTTTTTCATAGGAGGTTTCTCTAACCTTGAAATAAAATTTAAAAAAATTTACTATTTTTTTTTTGGATGTAGTCTCATTATGTTGCCCAGGCTGGACTCAAACACCTGGGATGTCTCAGTTTTTCCACCTCAGCCTTCAAGGTGCTGGAACTGCAAGTGTGTGCCACGGCACCAGGCTTAGACCTTGGGATTTGAGTATCACTTTGACCAGTTTGCTTCACATTTCTCACGGATTTCTCTTCCTATAATATTTTCATGCTTTAGCATATTCCTTACGTGTCTTCTATTCCTGGCATAAAAACATGGTTACCTTTCAATTTTTGAGACAGACAATAAGTTTGCCCAGAAATTTGCCCACTAGGCAAGGAAAAACATTTGCTGACATAGGTAACCAGAGATATATATACATGTCTAACACATCCTGAAAACATCTTGTTAATTGTGATTTGTTGAGAATTTTTACACTCTTTATGCTGAGGTTGTGAAAAGTTGCCTTTTTTGAGAATTGAAACTATTAATATATACATAGAAATATTTTTATTCATAGTTGCTAAATTTACCATTGAAAATTTTATTTTTCTTAAGCCTCGAATAAAATGTTTTACCTGTTACCAGTCTTTTCTAATGAAATACATTGTGTGCTGCCATAATAACCACCTTAGAGTGACTCCTTGTTTCTCTCTAGTTATTTTATTAACTGATATTTCCCTGGAGAGTCTGATTCCCTAAGCATGGTGTGAATTGACAACATGGACTTAAAGATGAGATGATCGGTGCCACTTATTTATTGATGTTGCCACATGGGAGGTTCTGGCAACAGAGTGGGTCATTTCTGTCTGCCTTTAAAGCTGCTCCTTTGAGCAGTCCTTTGGAGCTGGAGCAGTATCGATGGGAGGCAGCCTCATTAGTGCTGCAGCCATCATCAATTAAAACTTGTCCTTGGCAAAGATAGTCTCTCTTCCCTCTCGTTTCTTTGCAGAGCAAGTGCCCATTTTAAAAGAATAACTTGACTTGGCTGTCTTTTACCATGGTTGACAGAGAAACCATGGTTCTATTTCAATCAATAAAAATAGTATTTGCAACAACAACAAAAACAGTCATGAACACTTATTGAGGACTTACCTGCTTTATATCAGCATTATATATTCAACTTTGATGACTCTTGAAAAAGTAAGGAGAAATTGCTCAGGTGGACAAGTAAGTAGCATGCTCCTGCCCTCTGCCACTCATTTGTTCAACTTTTGTTTCTCCTTATTCTGCATCAAAGAGCTCAGACAGCATTCCAAACATGCAGCTGGGGAAACATCTTTGGGTTTTGGCTTGAGAAAGGCAGTAGATGGAGGAAGCATGGGCATATTTGATAGGAAGGGTAATGGGGACAGAAGCCTCTACAGGCATATATAGAGTTGTCTTAAATAGTTCCATTGTGTTTATGTGTATGGAAGCTAACAACTCTGATTTCTGTGTCCCAGTGTGAACTTCTGCTTTGAAGCTAGTTTTAAGGCTGACCAGCAAAGCAGAACGAGAATTGTATATAACTTGGGTACACTCTGTACCATCAAGAATCCAGGTGTGACATTCTCTTCTAAATTGAGAATTTATGGCCGTTGGTACATTTACTCAGGTAAATGATATGGTGACAAGACTGAATGAGCCATTAGCTCAGTAGCCAGGGTTCAAATGAGAAGAATTGTTATCTATATCTATGTCTATATCTGTCTATATATGTATGTATGTATGTATGTATCCATCTATCTACCTACATATGCACGTATGTATGTATCTATCTACCTGTCTCAATCATCTATTCTATCTATCTATCTATCTATCTATCTATCTATCTATCTATCTATCTATCTATCTATCTATCTTCTATCTCTCTATCTCTCTATCTATCATCTATCTATACCTTTCAGGGACATGGAAATACTCTTTACATGGGGTTTAGTTAACCACTGGGACTTCATTTAATGGAAGCTGTTTGGAATGCTACTGGACTTTTGTTTTGCTGAATAGAGTCTATCAGCTGGAGGATTTTGAATTTCTGTGTGAAGAGATGATGGAGAGGTAGCACGATTTGATGGGGCTGTGAGAAGTTTTTTCTCTGTAATATAATATAACTTCTCTACTGCCTACTGATGAAAATTTGATAAAATTTCAATTTTAGGATTGAATTTGTGTCTAATTTTGAGTGTATTATACACTAAGATAGGTTCTGGGAGAGCACAGGATGAGAGCCAAGATTGTAAAGCTGTTCCCACATACATAGTTTACATAGCAAAGGAAAAGGGGGGATTGCAAACTACTCACCATTCCACTGAGTACGACAAAGAGGAGGGGCTCAGGAAACATCTATCCATACGCTCTAATGCCATTTCCAATGCCTGATATGGTAGACATTCAAGAAATACTTCTTGAACAAACTTTTGTATTTAGAATGAATGAAAAGAAGGTAGCAGAATACTGGACAGTATTCCTCAGTAGTGGAAACAGAAAAGAAATATGCCCCTGTTCACTCTGTAAGTGAAATGCTTAAAAGGTGTGTGTGTGTGTGTGTGTTTTAAGGATTAAAAGTAAGCAGGAACTCTTCAAGAAATTATATTTTTTGTGTTTTAAAAATAAAACCAGCAAGCCAGTGTACTGGCAACATTTGAACCTTTAATATTAACTATGTCTATTTGAAAGAACCTGTTCATTATAGATATGTGGTGGGTGGAAGAGGAGTTATTTGGTTAATAAGAAACAGAATAATAATAATCCATATAGACTATATTTTGATTATTAGTAGATTGCTTTCTTTTGAAGACCATGAAATGAGTCATGGCTCACAATTTTCTTTTCATTATTACTATTATTATTATTATTTCAACTTTTATTTTAGATTCAGGGGAGCATGTTCAGGTTTGTTATATGGTTATGTTGTGTGGTGCTGAGGCTTGAGGTATGATTGATTCCACCTCTCAGGTACTGAGCATAGTACCCAATAGTTAGTTTTTCAACTTTTGACCCCTTTCTCCATCCCCCAAGTTGTACCCAGTGTATATTGTTGCCATCTTTATGTCCATGAGTACCCAATGTTTAGCCCCCACTTACAAGTGAGAACATACCGTATTTGCTTTTCTGTTCCTGCATTAATTCACTTAGGAAAATGGCCTGCAACTTCATCCATGTTGCTGCAAAGGACATGCTTTTGTTCTTTTCCTGTGGCTGCATAGTATTCCATGTGACTATGTACCACACTTTCTTTATCCAATCCATACTGACAGGCACCTAGATTGGTTCCATATCTTTGCTATTGTGAATAGTGCTATGATGAAAATATGAATGCATGTGTCTTTTTGGTAGAACAATTTATTTTCTTTGGATATATACCCTATAATGGGATTGCTGTGTCAAATGGTAGCTCTGTTTTAAGTTCTTTGAGAAATATCCGCACTGCTTTCCACAGTGGATGAACAAATTTACTTTCTCATCAACAATATATAAGCATTTTCTGAAAATCAAACCACAATGTGATACTACCTTACTCCTGCAAGAATGACCATAATCAAATACTCAAAAAATAATAGATGTCGGCATAGATGTGGTGTAAAGGGAACACTTCTCCACTGCTAGTGAGAATGTAAACTAGTACAACTACTATGGAAAACAGTGTGGAAATTCCTTAAACAACTAAAAGTAGAATTACCATTGGATCCAGTAATTTCACTACTGGGTATTTACCCAGAGGAAAAGGAGTCATTATACAAAAAAGATACTTGCACATGCATATTTATAGCAGCACAATTCACAACTGCAAAAATATGGAACTAGCCGAAATGCCCATCAATCAATGAGTGGATAAAGAAACTGTGAGATGTATATATATATATATATATGCATTTTCTGTGTGTGTATATACACACACACATATACACATATATATGCATATATATGTATGTATATGTACATGTATGTATATATGATGGAATACTACTCAATCATAAAAAGGAATGAGTTAATGCCATTCACAGCAACCTGTATAGGATTGGAGACTATTATTCTAAATGAAGTGACTCAGGATTAAAAACCAAACATTGTATGTTCTCACTCATAAGTAGAAGTTAAGCTATGAGGATACAAAGGCATAAGAATGATACAATGGACTTTGGGGGTTTGGGAGGAAAGGGTGGGAAGGGAGTGAGGGATAAAAGACTCCAAGCTGGGTTCAGTGTATACTGCTCTGGTGATGGGTGCAACAAAATCTCATGAATCACCACTAAAGAACTGACTCATGTAACCAAATACCACTTGTTCCCCAAAAACCTATGGAAATAAAAATTATTTTTTAAAAAAGACAATGTATAAGCATTTTCTCTTCACAACCTTGCCAGTATTTACTGTTTTTTGACATTTTAATAATAGCCATTTTCACTGGTGTGAAATGGTATCTCATTGTGGTTTTGATTTGGATTTCTCTGATGATTGGTGGTGCTGAGCATATTTAAATGTTTGTTGGCTACTTGTATGTCCTCTTCTTCTTCTCTTTTTTTTTTTTTTGAGATGGAGTCTTGCTCTGTTGCCCAGGCTGGAGTGTAGTGGCATGATCTTGACTCGCTGAAACCTCTGCCTCCCGGGTTCAAGAGGTTCTTGATTATTGTGCCTTAGCCTCCTGGGTAGTAGCTGGGATTACAGGCACATGCCACCACACCTGGCTAATTTTTGTATATTTAGTAGAGACAGAGTTTCACCAGGTTGGCCAGGCTGGTCTCAAATTCCTGACCACAAGTGATTCGCCTGCCTCAGCCTTCCAAAGTGCTGGGATCACAGGCATGAGCCACTGCACCCGGCCTGTATATCTTCTTTTCAGAAGTGTCTGTTTATGTCTTTTTTTTTGACAGAGTCTTACTCTGTTGCCCAGGCTGGAGTGCAGTGCAGTGGCACGATCTTGGCTCACTGTAACCTTCCGCCTCCTGGGTTCAAGCAATTCTTGTGTCTCAGCCTCTCAAGTAACTGGGATTACAGGTGTGTGCCACCACACCCAGCTATTTTTTGTATTTTTAGTAAAGAGGGAGTTTTGCCATATTGCCCAGGCTGGTCTTGAACTCCCGAGCTCAGGTGATCCACCTGCGTTGGCCTCCCAAACTGCTGGGATTACAGGCATGAACCACCATGCCCAGCCTGTTTATGTCTTTTACACATTTTTTAAATGGGGTTATTTTATTGTGTGTTGAATTATTTAAATTCCATATAGATTCTGGATATTTTACCTTGTTGGATGCATAGTTTGTGAATATTTTCTCCTATTTTGTAGGATGTATGTTTATTCTCTTGATAGGTTCTTTTGCTGCGCAGAAGCTCAGAAAAGAAAAAAAAGTTTAATTAGGTCCCATTTGTCAATTTTTGTTTTTGTTGCAATTGCTTTTCAAGACTAAGTCATAAATTCTTTCTCAAGACTAATGTCCAGGATGGTGTTTCCTAAGTTTTCTTCTAGGATTTCTATAGTTTGTTGTCTTACATTTAAATTTTTGATTCATTTTGAGTTGATTTTTGTTTGTAGTGTAAGGCAGGTGTCCAGTTTCAATCATCCTCATATGGCTGGCTGGCTGTTGTAGCACCACTTATTAAACAGGGGGTCTTTTCCCCATTGCTTACTTTTGTCGACTTTGCTGAATATCCGATGGCTGTAGATGTGCAGCTTTATTTCTGGGTTCTCTATTCTGTTCCATTGGTCTATGTGTCAGCTTTTGTACAAGTACCATGTGATTTTGGCTACTGTAACCTTATAGTATACTTTGAAGTCAGGCAATGTGATGCCTCCAGTTTTTTTTTTTCTTAGGATTGCTCTAGCTATTTGGACTCTCTTGGTTCCACATGAATTTTGGAATCATTGTTTTCTAGTTCCGTGAAAAATGATTTTGGTAGTTTGATAGGAATATCATGTTAATGATACTGAGTCTTCCAATCCAGATCATGGAATGTTTTTTCACTTGTTTATGTTAAAAGGAAAACTTTAGCTGAAATGAATTTAAAGGAGTTTAACTGAGCAATGAATGATTCATGAATCAGGTATCCCTCAGAATCATGACAGATCCAGAGAGACTCCCGCGTAGTTATGTGGTAGAAGACTTATAGACAGAAAAAGGGAAGTGAGGTACAGAAACTAGAAATGAGATACAGAAACAACTGGATTGGTTACAGCTCAGCGTTTGCCTTATTTGAACACTTAGCAGTGTATGAGTGGTTGAAATATGGCTGCTGGGATTGGCCAAGACTCAGCTATCGTTACAGGCACATATTCTTAAGTTAGGTTTTCAATTTTGTCTACCTATTAAGTTAGGTTACAGTTCTTCCACAAAGACTCCAATATAGAAGCACAGAGTCTTTTTCAGGTCGTATTTAGTTCAGTTTAGCAATTCCCCGATTTTGGTCATTTTCTCAATTTTGGGAGATTGGCTAAAACTTTAGTCTTTGATGTCACTACCATCATTGTAAATATATTTATTTAGTCTTGAAACCTTCTGGAAAACAGTACAATGGTGGGTTTTGCAAGATGGGATCAAGGACTGAGTAGAGGGTACCTCCTTATCCTGTCTGTAGGAGAAAAATAAAACCTGGTCTGTTTTAGGATCTGTGTGCTTCCCTAAAGTCTTAGTTGGATCATGTCACATTTAGCATGAGCAACTCCGTTTTTATTTGGTTTGGTCTGTTGGAGCCTAATGCATGAGCTCAGTCAAAACAATAGCCTCCCATAATTTTGTGTAAAAATTTCCCCTTTGTGGTTAGGTTCTCACTTACGAGAGAATGTGACCAAAATTTAGGGCCTTAGTGCCACTCTTAGTTACCATCATTTTGGGTTTTCAGTCTTAGCATGTGATTCATAGGTTGCAGTGTCCTCATGGTCGCACATTTTTTTCAGCTCATGCCTTTTCAGTTGAAGAGAGACCATCTGACATTCTAGAGATGGCTGCATACAAGCATTTAAAACCTTTGAGGGAATACAGCACACCAGGGAGACTGCTATTATGACTATTAGGAGGATAATACCAAGAGTTTGGAGTATGTTCCTTACCCAGCATCTCCATAAACCAAATCACCTAAAATTAAATAGATCAAAGAATGAGCTAGATAAAGAGTCTACTTGCTTAACTAAGCAAACTTTCATTAATCCCCTACAACTGAATTTCTATAATCTGTATTTGATTTATTTCTCCATAGTCCACAAAGGCCAGCAGTTGCACACATACTTTTCTGTTTAGCCAATTCTATTATGTAGCATAACTTTCACAAGAGAATTTAAAGTCTGTTGTGTAATGATAGCCTTTACAGTAGAATCTGCTACAGAGTTTATCATGAGGAATACATTTCTAGTCATTGCTTCTTTTGCTCCAAACCATGGAAAAAGGATCTAACAAATGATGCCCTTCTAGAAGAGTGAAGGCCTCCTGGAATGGTTCTCTTTAACCTATGATGTGAGTTAAGAGGAGTGAACCAATGTTCTGTTTCTGACTGATTATGAGGTAATGTATGTACCGTTAAAGTTTCTCATTTACATTGGGCCTTCATCTTTTATCTATGATAAAGTGTAAGATTATTCATGCATAACGCTGGCTGCAAAATCCTTTACAGATAAAAGTATACCCCATAAGTGCACACAACAGATCATCTTTTTACTTCTATTGTTCATAGAGGTATAAGCAAGGAAAAAAATATTTAAAGACAAGAGTCTCATGATAGTAGAGAAGTCTTGACCTGTGATCTTGCGAAAAGCTGTTCACATTAAGGATGCTATCTTCTTCTGGGGAGAAACTTCCCTGGTTAGCTTTACCTTAAGAGTTCCAATGGGTGTACAGTTCCAAGAGTATGGAGTGACCCTTCTCAGTTGTGACATTATGAACCCAAAGTTCAAGGTCCCAAAGTTTTGCTGTAGTGTGAATGGCAAGGACAGTTTTTCTCTGATATTCTCTGAAGATCCAGTCTTCAGGTTCTAGATTATGAAGGGGTTGATTGTCCTCAGCCAGTGCATCATAAAAAGCTTTCTTTACCTGGTGAAAATACACTGTAGCATAATAATCTACTGTCATAACATCAGCCTTTTTGCATGGAAAAGCTTTTATACAACCAGAAAACATGCATTGAAAATGAAAATGGAATGAAAGTCCTTTATAAAAATGTTTAAATAGTCCCTCAGGTAACCAAATGTACCTGAAGCTTTGACTGTTTTCCCAGGAATATGGGTTTGACAAACCCAATGTTGGTCATAAATTATTTTAGCAATTAGGAAGTCACAACACCAATATATATTTAATTTGGATCATTTTGTCTTTTCCATGATGACTCATGGAATGCAAAACCTTTAATAACAAAAACTTAAAGGACTCTGGAAGGACAAGGTGGCCATCCTGATTCTCTGTGAGTCCGTGCTTAATCCATGCTTAATTAACATTAGATTTATGTCCTCTTGAATGCCAGTTGTTTCTCCAAATTAGGTGCATAGCACTGATAAGTGATGGGTTATCATAGGTAATTTGACTTAGACCATGGAGTTCATTCAAACTGTATATCTAAACAATTTCAGTATTGGCCGATTAAACATACAAATCTGGCGAAGTATTTGCTTGGTATTTAATTAATTTTTGTTCTACTTGGGTTAGCAGTTTCATAAACCAGTCTTTTCATTAAAGTTTCAGGAATTCTTACCCAGTACAAATGATATGATTTTAAAGTTGTTAGAAACCTGTATTCAAGAGTGCTTATCAGGGCCCTTTCCATCCTTTCATGCACCTCGTAAAAGACACCATATTCTAGGATTTTGTGTGCTTGTGAAGTTGTCAGAAACTGCATCAGCATTAAACAATTAACTGTGGAAATGACTTTAAATGGTCAAAGTAAAAAACACAATTGACAAGAAAATTTGATTATTTCTGTGGTCTAAAATAACAAAATAATCATAATTATGATTGCTCACTTATACCCAGACATATTAGAATTTTAGGAATCCCATACCATTTTGAAACATATCTTAATAGCATTCACTAAAATATAACCTGAAGAAGGTTAAACATTATTTTTTATTTTGACAGTGCTTTCCATGTAACTTAATATGTCAAATAATCCTGTTTACCTCTCTTTTGGATGTGACAGGGGCCCTCTGTAGCATCCAAAAGTTAGAGGTCAGAAAATATAATTTTGAAGCTGAAATTTGATTTTGAGAAGCCTATCAAATATTCTAAAGGTTTAAAACACTTGGTATTTTAAAATAGAATTCCAGGCCACCATAAGTCATTCATTTAGGCAAAAAGATGATCCCCAAATTTAAAAAAGGCAAAACCTTGACTGATTGATAGAGGGAAGATAGCTTTACAAACAATCTATCTCTTATCTTTCCCTTCTTTGGTAGTTTGCTAAAAAGGCAAACAAAAATATTATTATCTTTTAATAGTACATAAAAATTTTATTGAAGAGAAAAAGCCAAATTTCACCCTTGTATTAGCGTACCATTAATGTCAACCCCAATTCTTAATAAAACTTCATAGACAAATTGATTCAATCTTAATCAATTCTACCGTAAAGTGAGATTCTCATAAACCTTTGATAACCCTTTACAAATTTTTGTTAAAGAGCAAATCTGTGCTCTAAGAAAACCCTGTTGTGCTTTTATTTCAATGTTCAATTTGTGGAAAAAAAAGCCCTTTAAATTTAGTTATGTTCACACACAGAATTTCTTTTACAAGATGAATTTTTAGAAATCTACAACTTGCTCAGTCTTTTAGCTTTATTTCATCTAATTTAAAACAATCCTTTAACACTCTGCGTAAAAATTTATATTCCCATGCCTTCTTGTAATCTTTTACCAAAAACACTTTTCATTCTCTTCACACACCTTACATGTAAGACTGTTTTTTTCAGTAGTTTCAATTACATGTTATAATGGTAATTCTCAGCGATTTTCATTTTTGTTGAAAAACCTGGTAAGTGATTGTAGTTATGTACTAGGTTTGGAGCCTAGGAAATCAGAAGTGCAGATAAGAGGCTGGGCGTGGTGGCTCACGCCTGCAATCCTAGCACTTTGGGAGGCCAAGATGGGAGGACTGCTTGAGGCCAGGAGTCTGAAAAGTGCAGATAAGGTCTGACTCTTTGCAGCATAGCGATGGGCGTGGCTAACTCCACGTGTCCCCAGGCCTCACCTAGCTGTAAAGTATGCCAAGTTGAATGGTTTTCAAAAGACAAAGAAGCAGTTTATGGACCTTAAAGCATTTAGTAAAACTAATATCTCATCTGTCTAATTTAGACCAAATGTCTTTATTTTACTAATAATATTTAAAGCTGTTTCCATTTCACAAAGATTACTAAAGTCATGTGAAATAAAAGGTTTTATAGTTTTTATTTTTCTTTCAAACTATTTAAGTGCTTATTTTTTATTTAAGTCAATTAATTAGAGCTCTTTTACATAAACATCACACACACGACACATGTATAATTAAACAGACAGACAGACCGAAGATCCAGTAGTTGTAAGATTTTTCATTTGCCAGTTTTAAGTTTCTTAATTGGATTACTGGCTTCAGGGTGGAGCCCTTGGAGAAACAGGTCCAGAAAAGCATGTGGTTTCTACAACCTAATTTAAAGCAGGTACAGCTGGAAGGCAAAACAGATTTCCCCCATAATTAGTCCATTTCTCATGAGAGTCTTATCTCTCAGTGTGGTAGGGATGTTGCTGTACCTGTTAGGTGGCCAAGAGCATGCTTCTCTGATCCCAATGTGCAAAGAGCTGTGTACTCCCCCAAAATGCCATTAGCTATCCCCCAAAGTGTATTTCCTACCTATTTATTACACATCAAAGCTCTCTCATAATTTGAAGTAATTTCTGATACCCCCAAAAGTAAAAAATGTGAGATAATCCGATGCAAAACAGAACATAGCCTTTGATTTTGAGAGGGACTTATTTGCTTTCAATTCGTAGGGTTTCATGAGGAAAAGAGAGGTTTCTCCCCAAAAAGGCTCTGTGATACCTCATCTGTTTTTCCCAATGAGTCCAGGCTATTCGAGCTTGAATATCCACTTTTAATTAAGCTGACTTTTAACCATAGTGCTCTTTAAAAAAGTCCTTTTAAATTTCTTATTATTTGACTTTAGTCAGTCCAAATGCCCAATATTTCTGGCTCATTCTCTCATCTGAGAATTGAACCCAAATGTTGGGTTGTCATTGTAAAATGGTAAAGGCTTAGCTGCTGAGCTACAGAATTAGGAAGCTTTCATTGCTCTTCCCAGAAGGAGCGTAGAGCAGTCAATTTTGAACTTGCAATAGCTTTTAACTGCTTGAGATAATTTTTGGAGCTAACTATAGTATAAACCCCCAAATTCCTGTTTACTGGAGGGGAGACCAAGATAAAGTACCACCACCTGGTTGCAAGGTCAAGCTCCCAAGGACATGACTGACCAGTTTGCTGGGCCATCTTGAATAGTGGGCTTATGGGGTCTTAAGACCATGTTCTGCCCTAAGGTATCCCTCTTTCTGACAGAAAGATACAGAAAGACAAATTCATAGCACAAAGCACACCAGATTCACTATAGCTTAAGACTAGCCTCACAAATCTTTTTTTCCATTTATCAAAACTTTACAGGATATAAACAGTGATTTTTGCCATTCATTCAACTAGTTAGCACAGAGAGAGCAAGGCCAGAAGTCTGACTGGTAAGAAATTCTTGCCCTTTTGCCAGCACGCCACATTTCTGGGTTCTCTTCCTGTGAGTAGCCTTAGTGACCCTGTTAGCTGTATCAAAGCCCTGGGGGCCAAGCTGCAACATAAAGGAAAATCATCCTTTTTTCTATTTTTATGGAACCACAAGAAAAAGCCTTGGTTTTATAAGTTGCTGCCCAACTGGTTGCATGGGGGAGCCAAATTAATATTTCCCATTCCAGTCAGAGCAAAATACATGTGTTTTAAATAAAAATATTGAAATCTTTTTTTAGAAGCTTCTGCATGTCAATAGGTATCTGTAGATGAGACTAATTTGGTAGCCCTCATTGTTTTAAATGCACTTCAGTGTGGTATTGTTCATTTGGAACATTCCACTGCAGATTATCTTTAGTAAGATTTTTCCATTCCCACAAATTTCCGAAAGCCGAATTTTACAACCCCTACAATATTGCCATTTACTACCAGTTTCTTTCTGACCCAATCAGATGTAAGAGGACTCTGAGTCCAAGCCAGTTAATTACCAGATCAAATCTTTTCCTGAACCCAGTCCAGTTTCTGTCGTAGCTTCCAAACCCAGTTTGGATCAGAAATTTGCTCAAAGATACTCAGAGAACTCAAAACACAAGTCCCTGGAGCTCTGAAATCCAAGAGAGAACTTACCAAAATCCCCAGCCACTCTGAGAGATCAAGGGACACAAGCGAGTCCTTGCTTGCTCACTCAGCACCCCTGGTGGTCGTTAGAAGCACTACTTTGGATCCCACTTCTGACACTATCTGTTAAAAGAAAAACGTAAGGTGATTTATATTTAAAGGAGTTTAATTGAGCAATAAATGATTTGTGAATTGGACAGCCCTCAGAATCACAGCAAATTCAGAGAGACTCCAGCACAGCCACATGGTGGAAGAAGATTTATGGACAAAAAAGGGAAGTGATGTACAGAAATCAGAAGTGAGGCACAGAAACAACTGGATTGGTTACAGCTCAGTGTTTGTCTTATCTGAACACAGTTTGAACACTGAGCAGTGTATGAGTGGTTGAAGTATGGCTGCTGGGATTGGCCAAGACTCAGCTATTGTCACAGGCACATATTCCTAACTTAGTTTTTCAACCTTGTCTACCTATTAAGTTAGGTTACAGTTTGTCCACAGGGACTCGAATATAGAAGTACAGAGTCCTTCTCAGGCCATATATAGTTCACACTAACATTTGTATCATTAGTGATTTCTTTCAGCAGTGTTTTCCATTTCTCTTTGTAGAGATGTATTCTTAGGTATTTTATTTTTTGATGGCTATCATAAATGTGATTGCATTCTTGATTTGGCTCTCAGCTTGAACAGTATTGATGTATAGAAATCCTACTTATTTTTGTGCAGAGTTGTAACCAAAACATTATTGAAGTTGTCAGTTTCAAGAGCCTTTAGGAAGAGTCTTTTAGGGTTTTCTAGGTATGGAATCATCTCATCAGTGAAGAAGGATAGTTTGACATCTTTTTTTCCTATTTAAATGTCTTTTATTTCTTTCTCTTGCTTGATTGGTCTGGCAATGGCTTCCTCTTTTCATTATAAAGCAAGCTCAGTTTCTTCCAAGGAGCTTCATCACAAGTAAAAAACAAACAAAGAGTAATAAAACAGAGGCTATTATCTTAATTTTTTTCATTGATACTCCTTTTGGTTACACTGATGAAATAATAGGTTGGAATCTAGTTGATTTATTAATTTAACCCTGATCAATGTAGATTGCTGCAGGACTGGTTAAACTAATGAGAAAAGTGACCAAAATGAATGAATTTGAATAGCCAAGTCTACATCATTCACCTTAACACTGATTTACTTTTGTTTTGACCAATAAATTTGGCAATGAAGCAGGTAATGTTAAAAGGCAATGTCCTTTTTGTCATTTTCATAGACTTTGCCACTTTAATTCTACTTTTTTTTTATGTTTAAACAAGATAGACTGTTGTTTGAAACTTTTTGTTTCCTGAAATACAGCTAGAAATATTGAGGTTGATATAAATATAAGTGAAATCAAACAAAGTTTTAACAAATAGTATCTCTCAAAAATTTTAAGTTTTCACAAAAATGTATAAGGGAGAATGAAGTAAGGATAATTTTATTCATATTCTGATTACCAATGTTATCCTTTTTTATTTTTATTTTTTATTTTTTTTGAGTCTCACTCTGTCACCCAGGTTGCAGTGCAGTGGTGCAGTCTTGGTTCACTGCAGCCTCTGCCTCCCGGGTTCAGGAGATTCTTCTGCCCCGCCACTCAAGTATCTGGGATTACAGGCATGAGCCACCATGCCTGGATAATTTTTGTATTTTAAGTAGAGACAGGGCTTCACCATGTTGAAGGCAGGTCTCAAACTCCTGACCTCAAGTGACCTGCCCACCTCAGCCTCCCAAGATGCTGGGATTACAGGCATAAGCCACTGCGCCTGCCCCCATTGTTATGCTTTTAAGGGAGAAATTGTGTGTGGGGGTGTGTGTGTGTGTGTTCGTGTGCACATACACGTACATATATACAGTGATCTAAAATAACATTGATTTGAAATCAGTAATGTGGCAAAGAAAACTTTCTCATCTGGTGTCTTTAATAGAGTAAAACTCACTTCTTTGAAATTGTAGCAAACAGAAGTGAAACATTATCTATTCATCTTCTGTGATATTTTCTAGCCTAGGTATAGTATCTGACAGCATTCTATTTTGATAACTTCTCTTTGATGTTTTCCTTCTTCTACAAAGTTTGTTACAATTTGGTATAACTTGTAATAAGAATTTTGAGATGCGTTTTCACCTTCTTCTCAGGGATCATTGTTATCTTTTAGCAACTCTTCTGTTGGATGTGCAGAAAGAAACTTGCCATGTTTATCTTTTAAGGGGATTCCATTTACAAAGCAGTCTACTCGTGATTTATAGCAGAAAAATATGAAATAGAAGGAACACCTTTATAAAAGAATTTCTCACTCTCCAAGAAAAGAAATCCCACATGTTGACAGTGTATAACTCTCTCTGAGATCATGATGCAATGTCATTTGTATAGCTATATGGATATTCTGTTTCTTTTGTTTAAACCTGTATCTATGTGGTATAGACATAAAATTCTTTTTCTGTGAAAGTAGGGAAAGATTGATAGAGAAAATTGGAATAATCCTGATAGCTTCAGACTATTAGATGTTGTCAAAAGAGATTGAGAAACTATATTAGTTTTTCCACAAAATAACCAGGTAGAAAACACGTCTAATAATGTGTTGTAAGGTGATGGATGACCCATGAAGGTTCTCAAGGAGAACTGATCTCCAGGCTATCAGAAACATTTAGTACTAATTACATTAAAATAAGTAAAAAGGCATGATGAAGTAAATAGTATTATTTGATTAGGGCTTAATGGACAGGGGCATGATAGAAAGGAGAGAACTGAAGGAAGACAGTGCAGCTTTGTAGTTTTGATGAACCACGCTCCTTCCAATTTCATTGAGCTTTGGTCAGGTTATAGCTGGTTATTGGCTTCCTTGAGAGGCAGGTGCCTTAAGTGGGAAATTAACTGATGAAATGATCCTTTTATCATTATGAATTGTCTCTCTTGATCTCTGATGAAACTCTTTGCCTCGAAGTCTGTTTTATGTGATAATACAATAGGAACTCCAATCTTCCTACACTTGCTGTTTGCGTGGTAAATCTTTGATATAGTTTGGATACGTGTCCCCACCCAAATCTTACGCTGAATTGTAATTGGAGGTGGGGCCTGGTGGGAGATATATTGATCATGGGGCCGATTTCTCATGGCTTGGTGCTGTCTTCACAATAGTGAGTAAGTTCTTGTGAGATGTGGTCATTTAAAAGTGTGCGGCACTCGCCCTGTCCCCCACTCTCTCTTTCTTGCTCCTGCTTTGGCCCTGCAACATGCCTGCTCCCCCTGTGCCTTCTACCGTGACTGTAAGCTTCTTTAAACCTCCCTGGAAACTGAACAGATGCCAGTACCATGCTTCCCGTAAAGCCTGCAGAACCATGAGCCAATTAAACCTCTTTTCTTTATAAAGTACCCAGTATCAGGTATTTCTTTATAGCAATGCAAGAATAACCTAATATAATCTTTTTCCATCTATTTACTTTCAATCTGGTTTCTTTATATTAAGGTAGAACTCTTGTAGAAAACTTATAGTTAGGTCTTTCTTTATTTCCATCTTCATAACTTCTGCCTTTTAATAACTGTGTTTAGTTCATTAACGCGTTTACAATCATTCTGGTTTGGATTGGATTTAGGTCTACCTTTCAAGTATATTTTCTGAATAACGTGTTTACCTCCTCTTGTTGTCACAGGTACTAATTTCAATCCGTTTGCAAATCATGTTGGTTCTACTTTGAAAATCAATTAAGAATCTAAGTTTTTTTTTTTTTAATCACCTGCACCACTGCCACCTACTCCAAACCATTTTCCTATCTCACTTGGATGATGATGATGATAATGATGATTTTTAGAGACAGGGTCTTGCTCAATCACCCAGACTGGTATGCAGTAGTGTAATCATAGCTCACTGTATGCTCAAATTCCTGGATTCAAGGGATCCTCCTGCCACAGCTCCCAAATAACTTGGACTACAGATGCACACCACCATGCCTGGCTTTAATTGTTTTATTTTTGTAGATATAGGGTCTTGTTATGTTGCCCAGGATTTCATGCAGCTGTTTCTTGTAAGAAACTTTTAAAAAAAGTAAAATACAGGCTCTAAAAAAGGTGATTTAGTTAGGTTTAAAGACTATAGTCTAAGTATGTAGAATCTGATGATCTAATCACATGAAAAAATAAAGTTGGGCTGTCTAGAGGAGGGTTTTCCTACCCAAATCTGCCAAGTACAGTATCAGCTACATCAAGCCCTGCTTCTCTGTTGATCAGTTACCACAGGAAGCTCTAAGCCCACTTGAATTAGTTTTTGAATTCTCATTCTGATACGGCTTTGTGTAGTTTCTAAGCTGGATTCCATCACCCACCTTTCCTCATTTCTTAAAATACATCTCTTCTGCTCTCTAGAATGCATTTGTTATAAGCAAAAATGCCCCAGCTTTAAAGGTCAATATTTTCTCTGTCTCTTTCACATTTTTTTTTTTTCTCTTGAGCCATTAACACTTCTTTTGGCCAACAACTGAAATCAAATACTATAAACATTTTGTCCCCATCCTTCTAGATCAGTGACTACCTTCTTTCACATACCCTTTGAACTACTGGGCTGGGAAGTAGTATAGATATGCTGCTTGCTCTTCTCTTCATTGTTGTTCTCGATTTTTTCTTTCGGCCTTCTACAGAGCCACAGCTTTAAAACACATACCATTGGATCATACTACTCACATGCACCCCTTGCACAGTCAGCTGGAGACCCCATGTTGCCTCTCTTAATTCTTAGAAGACTTCAATATGTGGCTTGCTGTCATTTTCTCCATATTACTCCTGCCAGAATTTTTTTGGGGGATCACTATCCCAAGTGGAAGATATCTTTAATAACCTTGTCTTCTTGATTTTTCCTTCTCCAATGATCTTGTCTCCTTCCTATTTCAGCTATTCCTTCCCATTATTGCACTTTAGACTTTGTCACTACCAGTAACTATTTTCTTTCTTAAATCTTAATTTCAGACTTTCTGCCTTCTATCTATCCAGCTCACTCTTTCTAATATATTATTTCCAAAAAATTATTTGTACATATTGAAACCCATAATTCTTTGATTCTATCATGTTTTAACTGTTGCTTACTTGTGGCCATGAGAATGCACCTTGTAGACCTCTTACTACAGGGAATGAATTGACCAAGGACCCCTGTGGCTGCACTTAGAAATCAAATGCTGCATTGTGCTAAGGCCAATGACAGTGTAGTGAACATTCTAAGGAAGACCCATTTCCAGGAGACATGAGACTCCTTTGTCTGCCAGTTTTGGCTCAAAGACTCTCCAGTGGCTTGTTGAACTTTCCTTAGATTTCATGACAGGCTAGGATGCTTACACCCAACTGGCTTTCCCTTGAATTTTTCACTTGTGTTCAGGTTTGCATTACGGTCTGGCAGTTCTCCTCACCCTCTATGGCTCCATTTCTGTGTCCTTTCATACAGATATTTCCCCTAATAAAATTTTTGTACTTTTAATCCCATTTTGTATCTGCTTCTTGGAGGAGCAAAACTAAACACTTACCCTGCTTATATCCTTACTATCATTGTTACCCATGATTGAACTCTATGATTCACTCACTTTATACTCCTCTAACTCTGTACATCCTTTTTATGTTGTCATACTTGCCTGTAAATCCCCCAATTCTGCTTATATCTATCCATTTGCCTTCTTTGGGCCTGCCTGCAGCTCTATAACTCATTGTGGCTGGACACAAGCCAATCTGATCATCTTATTTAAAATTCAAGACTAGCAATGTTTAGGGGAAATTATCTTTTCTACTTCATTCACATTTTCTCTTTTGTAGATACCATTTTAGATCTTCCCTTCCACTGTCAAACCTTCAGCATTTTCTTACTGTCTTCTTTAATGAAGCTGCTTCCTGCTTCACTAAGGAAATGGAAGCAATCAGAAGAGAACATCTACACATCCTGAAAACCACATAAATGTGTGACTTGCTGCTGTATGTATTTACTTTGGTTTCTCCTGGTACCAGGATAAACACTTATTTAAGACCAACCCCTCTACTCATGTATTAGGTTCTGTTCCTTCTGACCTACTCAAGGATATCACTTCACTAATGTCCTCACTCTCTCCTGCACTTGTCATCTCCCATATGAATATGGAATCATGAACATAAAATCATACCACATTAAAAACAAAACAACTGGCTGGACAGGGTGGCTCATGACTGCAACCCGAGCACTTTGGGAGGCTGAAGTAGGAGGATTGGTTGAGCCTGGGGATTTGAGACCAGCTAGGGTAATGTAGTGAGACCTTGACTCTATAAACAGACAAAAAAGAATAAAAAAAAAAAGCAACAAACAGAAACCTCCATTGATACCATATAATTCTCTAGTTACCATCTGATTTTTTTGCTTCTTATTATGTCAAAATTTCTCAAAATTGCATATTTTTTACTGTTCACTTAACCTCTTCTATTCTTTCTTGAATCTACTCTAGTAACATTTTCCCATCATTACTAATCTACCAAATATTGCTTTGTCAATGTTATCAATGGCTTTAGCATCAATCTTTTAGTCTTCTTACTGGAAGCATCAGCAGCGTTTGACATACTCATTTCCTTCTTTTAAAATATTTCATTTACATGGCTTCCAGAACACTATTTTCTTGTCCTCCTACTTAACTGTCCATGGTTTCTCAGTCTCCTTTGCTGGCACCTCTTCATTTCCCCAACATGTAAACCTTGATTTAGTCTTTAAACTTTATTTTTCTTCAGCTGTACTCCCTCTCTAGGGGATCCCATCCAATGCATGTAGGTTTCAATAGTATCTGTAAATGTTGATTCCTAAATTTACATGTACATCTCTGACTTCTGCCTTGAGTCTAGGCTCATGTTTCTAGTTGATGTTTAGTAGGCATCTCAAGTTCAACGTGTCTAAAACTGAACTCTTGATACACTTCTCTCTGTATCTCTACCACAAACCTGTTCTTTTCCCATCCTTCCTCATTTTAGTAAATGCCAGTTGCATTCTTGTTGCTCAGGCCAATAATCTTGGGCATATACTTATGTCCTCTCATTATTATAGATACTAATTTTAATCCATTTGCAAATCACATTGGTTCTACTTTGAAAATCAATTTAGAATCTGAGTATTTTTATCCCCTCCACTACTGCCACCTACTGAAAGCCACTCTCCTCTCTTACTTGCATGATGATGATGATAATAGTAATAATAGTAATTATTATTATTTTTAGAGACAAAATCTTGCTCTGTTGCCCAGGCTTGAGTGCAGTGGTGCAATCACAGCTCACTGCAACCTTGAACTCCTGGGCTCAAGGGATCCTCCTGCCATAGCCTCCCAAGTGGTTAGGACCACAGGTATAAGCCAGCATGCCTGGCTTTAATTTTTTTTTATTTTTGTGGAGATGGTGTCTTGCCATGTTGCCCAGGCTATTCTTGAACTCCTGGCCACAAGCAATAATCCTGCTTTGACTTCCCGAAGTACTGAGATTATAAGCATGAGCTACTGGGGTCAGCCTCACTTGGATTATTGAAATGGCCTTGGAATAGTCTTCCTGTTTCCTCACTTCCTCCGTGTCAGTTAGGATTTGGTATTGTTATATATGAAAGAACTTCCCAAACAGTAGAACCTTAAATAAGATAGAAGTTTATTTTTCTTACATATAAAATAGTCCAGGTACAGATAGTTCAGAATTGGTTTCTTGTTCTATGATATCAGTGACTCAGACTTTTTCTACCTTCTTGCTGTACAATGAAGATGTCTAAGATGGTCATAGTCTAAGCTGGACACTGGAGACATAAAGTCCATATCTAATTCAGCACATAGGCAGGAAAGTTGGGGAAAACAAAATGCTTCCTCTTTTAAAAGTCAATTTCTGAAAACTTCACTTACCATTTCCAGTTTCTATCCCTAGGGATGAACTCAGTTTTATTGCCACACGTAGGTGCAATGAAGGCTGGAAAATGCAGTCTTTATTCTAGGTGACCAGCTGATCAGATGAAGATTATAGTCTCCATAAATAAATGTATATAGTCTTCATAAATAAATATAGTCTTCTAAATAAATATTTAGAAAGTAAATATTTGGGGGCTATGAAACTGTCTTTGCTAACCCCAGTAGAGTTATTAATCCATCCAGCAGCCGGAGAAATCCTCTTAGAGTATAAGTTATCTGCTCAAATTTTCCAAAGTTCTTTGACAGCCCATAAGACTCTATATTCGAGTATATACTCTGGTTCTTGGCTCCCTCTCTGACATCATTTTTTTCTACTCTCTCCCTTATTTACTGTGCTCCAGCCACATTGTCCACCTTGCTGTCAGTCAGATATTCAATTCAATTTATTCTCTCACAGCTCTGCAGGCTGAAAGCCTGAAATCCAGACACTGGCAGAGCCATACTCCCTTCAGTTACTGTAGGGACACTCCTTTCTTGCCTCTTTCAGTTTCTGGTGGTTCCTGGTGTTCCTGAGCTTTTGGGAGGATCACTCCAATCTCTGCCTCTATCTTTATATCACCTTCTTTCCTATGTCTCTGTGTCCTCTCCCTTATAAGAATGCTAGTCATTAAACCTAGGGTCCACTCTAAATCCAGGTTGATTTTTATCATGAAGTCTTCAACTAATTACATCTGCAAAGACCCTATTTCCAAGTAAGGTCACATTCTGAAGTTCCAGGTTGATATGAATTTTGGGAGAACTCTGTTGAACCAACTACAGGCATATATGGAAGTCTGGAAAACTATTTTTCCAAGCAGAGCAAGCAGCAGTGCAAAGGACATGCGAGAGTAATGTGCTCAGAATATCTGGTTTTAAACCACACAGTTAGTACTCATTTACTATGGCAGCCCTAGGAAATAAATACAATGCCAAGGCTTGTTTCTTTACTCCTATTAGATTACTGCTCAGATAATCCTAGCCCAACCAATATAAATAACCACTCCTTTTCCTCTTGGCACTCACTACTCCCTTCTACTAATGTATTTTCTCCGATAGTACTTACCACAGCCTTGTATATGATATAATCAGTTTGTTTATTCTCTCCTTCTTTCTTCCTAAGAACCATGAAGACTTTGTCTATCTTGCTTACTAATGTATTCCCTGGCCCTAGAGGAGTGCTGGGCATATAACAAGCACTCAATAAATATAGTAAGTCAATTAAATAAATGAGTGTCATATCTCTTAGAATATTTTCCACACACAATTATTTTATCCGGGTTTTGTAATGGAGTCTGGGAGTGGCATGTTGGTATTCTTCATAACAGATTGAGGTAGACTCATATGTTTTGCTGGTAGAGATTTTCGTCAATAACCTGTTTATGTTTGCTCTAGCATTTGGATTTTTCATATGAAAATGTAGAACTTCCCCAGAGAGTAAAGAGCACAGGAAATATTATTTTTACCCGGAAAGCTTTTCCACTTCAAGTAGGAGAAACCTCAGAAATCTTCCTGGGGTATGTCTGATTCTGAGAGATGTAACTTTCTGATATGCCCATTAGAGAGCTGGCGAATGTCTTCCAGAGTTACCGAGTGAACTGACTGAATTCATAGTATTTAATATCAAACCATTAAATTTTAGAGACTTGAGCACCAAAGTGAATCATTTTAGTTTCTCTTGTAGTTCACTGTAGTGCTATTTCCATGTTTGCCATAATTAAAAATCAGGATCAATGTTTTCATTTCATTGGCAGTAGAAAGTATTTGAGGGGTTTTGAAAGGAATGTAAGTAATTTGCAAAATGGATTTTAATGCATTTAAAAAAAATTGGAAAAGGAATTGGAAGATGATTTCAAGAGTTTAGACAAGAGTTGATAGAGCCAGAGGTGTGGTCTTGGGTAACTGGTGGCGAAACAAACAAAAAATGAGACCACAAGAGGAAAAATAGGTTAGGAAGGAAAAAGGATAAACTTACTTTAGACACCATTGTTCCCTTGAGAGGCACAGAGCTTCTCGAGATTTCTGAAACATTCCCATATAGATCTGGGGATCATCCACATAGTGCTGACTCTTAGTCGCAAAAGCATACAGGTTAAGGTGAGAGGAAAGAAGAGAGAGCCCAAGATGCAATTCTATGAACTAGTTCTATAACAATGTATCCATAGTTAGAAAGCTTTCCTTGGTATTGAAGTACACCAGGAAAAGATACACTGGCCTTACTATCACCAACACTGTAAAGTTAGATACTGATTGCCTTGTGTGGCATTGTTTCCCTACTTTAAAAGACCTTGTTCCTAAGTTTTCTTTATTTATGAAGGGGCTGAATCCAAATTCTGTTGAATGAAATTATTTCGGTAACTTTGGCTGAGTTTTATGTGGCCTAAAGGTTACATCACAAAATTACCACACATTTGGCACAACTGTTCAGAAAAGCCTTTTATGCAAAAGGCCAAAATTAGCATAGGAATGGATGAAGAATGTAGCATATCCTCTTTTCGTACCCAAGGAGTAATCTTTCTTTGTAGATACATTGGCAAAATAATGCTTACATATAGGCTTACTTTGAAAATTAAAGCAAAAAGGAGCTTTCCTTTTGGGAATAAAAAGTGTAGCTTTAAAGTAATTTTTTCAAAAACAATTTCTTGCCTTGAACATAAATGAGATTCTTATATTGTTTACTGATAATAGTGATTTGGCACACAGTAGAGTGAAATATGAAGCCTTTATATGTTCCAGAATTCTATTTTGATGTTTTGCTATTGGATTACTCAATTTTAGAAACAAATTTACAAATAAGAGGTGACAAATAATTTGGGGGCATTTGTGATTTTTTTGTTCAGTGGAGGCAGCATGTCGAGGTGAAAAGAGCATGAACTTGGTCATTGAGCAGACACAGCTCTGAATATTGCTCTGCTGCTTACTGCCAGTGTGACTGTTTTGATTTGTTTATCTGTAAAATGAAGACAAGCACTTCTATGTTATAGGACTGTAGGATTAAATGAGGTCATACATATAAAGTGTCGAGCATTATAATCATGATAAATATATTTTGGATACAATGTGGAATAACTTGTGGATTATTTTTCCTTTACGTGTCAATGGAAAACTTTCAATAATACTTGACAAGTTAATTTGTAACAAAGCACATACAGTTTAGGAATCAAAAATGTATTAGAGCTCTTAAAATTCACCTCTTTATTATTCTGGAGAGGGTAATGTATATGACATGCTTCTGATTTCTTGGAGTCATCTTATTGTTTCATTTGGCTCTATTATGAAACAGCTTTGATTGCATGGGCCAAAGGTAAGAACACAGGTGGCTGCACAGATATTTCCAATGCACCATAAGGGATGGGAAAATACCACAAACTGCCACCATCCTAGTAGCCTTAGGATTTTGGAGACATCTGTTGGTTATGTTTTTGGGAAGAAAAATCTGCTCTTTTATGCAACGGAAACATTTCTTTTCAAGGAGCCACTAGAGCATTAAGGAAGGCAGTGTCCCTGAGAGATTGGTAGTAGGTCATTTAATCAACCGTGTTTGAGAGCTGCCTTCTGCAAAAGATTACTCTGTGCTCTGGGGCAAGGCTGGGGGCATGGGAGCAGATTTACAGGGGCATGAATAGGCAAAAGGTCCCTTCAGTAAGTACTATTTTTCTGATTTTCCAGGTGGTTCTAATTAAAGCAATGTTTAATTTGTTTACACCTGAATTATTTACAACTGTGATAAGAAATTTTCCTAGGTAACAAATTTATAGAATAAGCACAGATCATCTTTGGGTTCTGAGACTTTTCCTGAGTAGTGTGCCTTTTCCAGTACTGGATACTCTCTGTCTGCACCATTCCCAGATAATTAGTTGATATCTTATTTCTAAGGAGTTTTGCTGAAAGCTTGTCTATTAAACTAGCATTGCTACTTATGTCTAAATTCTGAAAATCTTGAGGGATGAAGAAGCTTCAAAATGCCGCATGCCAATAGCAGAATCACACTTTATCCCAATAAGGTAGAAAAAAGGGAACATTTAAATATACAAATGTGGCCACAAAATCTAAATTTTAAAAGAGTGTATACAAAAGACGAAAAGGGGAAAGCCATGAGAGAATATTAAACTAGCAGATACCTATAGGTCATATTAAGAAGAATAAACTTAGCACTGAAAAAAACATGGTAGGACTATGCAAAGGCCTTTTAAGCTATTACTAGAACTGAAAGAAGACCAAAGAAGGGATAAGCTCAATGTTAGCTGAAAAGGGGTGACAGGAACACAGGTCCTATGCCACTCCTGTTGAGTGGTTGATTCTCTCTCCTGGTAAACTGCAAGGCTGCACAGTACCCACCATCAGTCGGGAGTAGTAGCTCCTTGGCTCTTGGTTGGAAGATTCCCTGAGGGAATAGGAGCTTCCAGATAGGTGTGGCCAGCACTGGGCAATTGACTGCTAAATTTAAGCTGGGTAGGACCACTTTAGACTAACTTTTTCTTTTACCAGCACCATTTAACCTCCATGCTTCCAGAATTGTGTTTGTTTGTAAATTTCGTATTTTGACCAAATGTGAAATTTTGTTTTTCTTTATGAAGTGGAGACATACAATGTACTTAAAAAGCACCCTACATATCTAAAACTGAATAGTTTTCAAAACACTTGAATGGGAAATAGATAAGTAATAAAAATCACATTTAAATTATTGGAGAATTTACATTTTCTAAAATAAAAATATAAAATAGTATTTATATTTAGAATTTTCACAAAGAAATATTTCTTTTCCTGAGTGCCAATGAAGCTCTCTATTTGAAGTACTGGTGACCCACTTATACTCCCTTTAATAATAATACATTCAGTGTGCTTAATATTTTTAGAAAGCCCATTTTCTTCTGTGATTCTTGACTCTTATTTTTGAATCTTAGTTGAAGGAGTTCATGAGCTTTACAGTCAGACCTAGCTTTAAATTCCAGCTCCACTAGTTTCTGCATGTGTGTTTTTGGGCAAGTTATTTACACTTTATGTTTTATTTTCTTCATATTTAAAAAAATAATATAATAAAAAATAATAGACTTTTGATAGATGCAAAAGCTTAGATGAATTTCAAAGTCGTCACGCTGAGTAAAAAAAGCCAGTCTCAAAAGGTTGTATATACTATATGATTCCATTTATATGACATTCTTGAAAAGACAAAAATGTAGTGACAGATATAAATCAGTGATTACCAGAGTTTAGCAGTGAGGGGTTTATGTGTGTGACTGTAAAGGGGTAATATAAGAGAGGGTAATGAAGTGTTGGAACTATTTTGTGTTTGATTGTGGTGGTGGTTCCATGAATCTATACATGAATCAGAATTGATGGAACTGTAGATCTAAAAAAAAGTCAATTTTACTGTATGACAATTGAAGAAAAGAAAATTGAAAAGTAAAACTTAACAGAGACAAAAAAGGGGTATGACAATACTAGGCCCATGGAGCAGTTGGTAAGATTAACTGAGATCATGTAATTGTGTATGTGCATGTAAAGCACTTAGGACATTCATTGTTGGTGTTCAAAATCTGTAGCTGTCTCTTTACTTTTGCTTTTAGATAAGTCATTTACTCCCCCTACATCTCAAGTTTATTATTCTTTCTTGAAAAAAATGAAAAAATAAATCACCCTGTATTTTGACATACAGCAGAGAGTTTTTGTGTGAAGTTGAAAGATGCATTAAAGCACTGTTTTAGATTTTTTGGATAGACTCAATATACAGCAGGGATTCATCTTACCCAGTGGAATATTGCCTTCTAAGAAATCTCATGTGGTTGTTATGGGAATTAAATGAGGTAATGAATGTAAAGCATAGAGCATACAGTAAACACTCAATAAATAACAGCCAAATGGCATCGGAAGCGAATTCCAGTACTAGACATATCCATATGACAGCATTGCAGAAAATATATACCAATGTGTTATAAACTGTAAAGTATTATTTGAATATCATATCATCATTATAGCTTATTTTCTTTTAAATTCTGTGACTCTATCCACTGCATCATCTATTTAAATTCCTCACAGTGATTTATCTTTAAGCTAATACCTGTCTTAATAATAAACAATTTTTCTAAGCAGAAGAGAAAGCATTTTTTTTTTTTTTTTTTTGCAGGAAGGGTGTTTGTCTTCCTCAGTGATAACTGAGGAAGCATTGGAAAACTTAATGAGAATTTTCATTGTGGGATTGTGACATGTTTATCTCTTGGCCATTCCTGATTTCTTCTATGCTCTCCTATACAATAAATTGTCCTAACCCTAAGGATAGGCAAACCATCCTCCTTTTGAATTATAGTGATGTCTGTTTCAAAGCCAAGGTTTAAAAATATTCCTTTAGGATGAGTTCATGTCCTTTGTAGGGACATGGATGCAGCTGGAAACCATCATTCTCAGCAAACTATCCCAAGGACAAAAAACCAAGCACCACATGTTCTCACTCATAGGTGGGAATTGAACAATGAGATCACTTGGACACAGGAAGGGGAACATCACACACCAGGGGCTGTCGTGGGGTGGGGAGAGGGGGGAGGGATAGCATTAGGACATATACCTAATGTAAATGATGAGTTAATGGGTGCAGTACACCAACATGGCACATGTATACATATGTAACAAACCTGCATGTTGTGCACATGTACCCTAGAACTTAAAGTGTAAAAAAAAAATTCCTTTAGATCTATCATGCTTAGTGGAAAAAAATGTAAATAAAAGCAAGATCTTTTTTAAAAAAGTAACTTGTATGTCTTTGCTATAAAAAAAATCAAGATATATTTTCAGAACACTGGAGAGCTTTCTGTGAGAGTTGGCAAATGCATCAAGGCATTGTTTGTAGATATTACTTTTGATAGGTTTGATATACAGCATAGTTTTCCACGCCAATGGAATATTGTCTTCTTACAAATCTCATCAGGCCAGCAGTGCTGCTGCCATGGGCTGGCTTATCAGCTCCAGCCAGAGTGTGCTGCACTTGCACGCACCTTCGTAGCCTGAGAGGAAGATAAATTGTACCCAAGCAGTTAATAAGAAAGAATTATTGTGAGTGAGATGCATGACATTATGAGTGAGTATCATGTTTTACAGACTAAATGTTGATTTGCCAAAGGAGGGGAAAAAAAGCCTTTCCTGTACATAAAGTGAGAATTTTATTTCAAAATTATTAAAAATTATTTGCTGGTTTCCTAGTTCAAGAAGTAACTATTATCTATTTTTGCTGTGCTTTGGGATAGTACTGAATAGATAATTCCCATTTTCTGTTGTTTGCTAATGAACATTTTTATCCACTCCAACCATTTACTATGTTTTTTCTATGAAGTAGATATACAGTACCTATAGGTACATAGAATGTATGTTTTAAAGCACCAAACATATGAGTATGATCTCCAGTAGCATGTGAATTGCTTGCTGGGAGTCAAAGGTCATTGTTTAATTTTGTATTTGTTTGGGTTAGCATTTCCAATGCCAAAGGATTTGTACTTGAAGAGCATAAATAGTTAAATTTAAGAGAGGTTAACTACTAATATAAAGTATAATCTCTGCTAAAAAGGGAGATGAAGTCTTAGTCCTTCTATTGTAATTAGGCCCTAGAAGTTTGTTGATCACAAGGAGGTGAAATAGCTTTTGTAAGGCTATAGAACTATTATGTGGAGGAACTGTACTTCAGACTGAGAGTTGTCCATTTCCACTCAGAAAATGCATATTTTGAATTAATTTTGCTTACTCTATATCTAGAAACAGAAGAAACAAGATATCTAGTAAAATAGTGTTATGTTTTGTACCAAATCAATCCTAAATATTTAGTAGCTTAACCCAATACAAATATATGTCTTGCCTATTAACAGTCTGGTGTTGATCTCCCTTGTCTGTGAACAACTTTCTTCCACCTGGTGATTCAGGAACCCAGGAACCTTTACCTTGTGGCTACACTGTCCTTAGGGGCTTGAAGTCCTTAACATTCATCTGAAAATGGAGAGACAGTACTAAAGAAGAAATGCCTGACTTAAAATCCCTGGCCTGGAAGAGACACCACTCTTGCTATGTTATTGGTGAGAACTAGTCAGCACATTCGAACGTAAGGGAAACTGAGTAGGTAGGCAGAAATTGTTAAGGCCTTACAACCCCAAAGTCTAGCCCACAGATGACCGTCTATAATCTCTTTCCTCAGGGATGAAGGAAGGATGGTCACATGGAAAATGGCCAGAAGTCTCTGCCTACCACTGTGGAAATCTCAGCTTTCCTGGCACATCTAGTAAAACTTTGAGGTCATGTGGGAACATGTTGAAGAGATTTTTTTCTTTATTATTAATTTAATAATCAAAATATGAAGGGGAAATTTTGTGCTCATAAAGAAATTAACAGCATAATAGAAACAGAAAAATAGACAAGGGGTAAATGCCTGGTTGAAAGCCGCTTAAGGCAGTGATTCTCAAACTTTAGTAGAAATAAAACTTAACTGGCGTGCTTGTTAAAAAGGGATTTCAGGATCCTGCCTCCCAGAGAATCTGATTCTGTTGATCTAAAAAGTTCAGTCCCGAAATCTACATTTTTCACAAACATGTTAAGTGATTTCACTTGAAGGTAATACAAGAACCACACTTTGAGAAAAAACTGCTCTAGGGCAATGGTTTAACAAAAAAGGTAGCCTATAAGCTATAAAAGATTCAGAGGGAAGCCGGGCGTGGTGGCTCAAGCCTGTAATCCTAGCATTTTGGGAGGCTGAGACGGGCGGATCACAAGGTCAGGAGATCGAGACCATCCTGGCTAACATGGTGAAACCCCGTCTCTACTAAAAAATACAAAAAACTAGCCGGGTGAGGTGGCAGGCGCCTGCAGTCCCAGCTACTCGGGAGGCTGAGGCAGGAGAATGGCGTAAACCCGGGAGGCGGAGCTTGGAGTGAGCTGAGATCCGGCCACTGCACTCCAGCCTGGGTGACAGAGCGAGACTCGTCTCAAAAAAAAAAAAAAAAAAAAAAAAAAAAAAAAAAGATTCAGAGGGAAGCCCCTTATTCAAGATAAAACTTGTCAGAGTTGGCTTCTAGAGTCTGGATTGGAGTCCAGGGAAGCCCCACTTTTAAAGATTTTCCCCACATGAGTCTGGAGTACATTGTGTTTAGAAACCACTGTCCTAAGTCTTATGGCGTCCCCATCTGTGAGACCAGGCCTTGGCAGTCCCAGATTTTAAAATTTAAAAAGGCCGGCCTACTAGAAAGTAATCTGAGAAGGTGCCAACCAGGCATTGCTTCTCTTTTTTCTCTCTAATGCTAGAGCAGCATGGCTTTCCTTAATTTGTGTAGATAATAAGGAATATGGTTTTGTTTTTGTGAAAAGCTGATTTTTTTTCTGAACCTTCCTAAAAACGTTAACGCTCACCATGTAATGAAATATGCTTTTATTTGAAGACAGAAAATGAAGGAAAGAAACAAACAATAATTAAATCCCCTAAATAATGTGAGCTTTGTGGTTAAATCTCCATGCTACTCTTTGAAAATTTAATAAGGGAATAAAGGCTGTTTTCCATTTGTGTAATACAGTGCCACATTTCTCTTTTCTATGAAATTGTCTGTGGTTAAAGTGTACCTCACAATTTAGGTGGCTGAGTATCTAGCTTGAGAGAATTTTATGCGTCTATTTTTTAACTCAAGTCACTCATGTACAACCGTATTATCTCACATCATAGTAGGATATAAAACCAGGAGACTAGGTGAGGGGAAAAAAGTCAGGGATGAATGTCATATTATACGATCTAATTACACATAGTCCCTGACTTACATATGCCTGACTTATAAACGTCCTTGCATTTACAAATGGGTTCTCCAGAGAAGGACAGCTGAATTCTTCTTTTCTTTCACCCCTTCTCTTTCTGCTGCATTCATAGGTCCAGTACTTTCGAGGCTATGGCAAAGAGGTCTGTACCTGTCAGGCTCTTAATGCTGCCCCTATCTTTACTCTCTCTCTCTCTCTCTCTCTCTCTATATATATATATATATATATATATATAAACACATAAAATATATGTGTTTTAAAATATATATATTAAACACAGTACTCACGTTAGAAGTAATAAATATATATATATATATATAAACACATAAAAATATATGTGTTTTAAAATATATATATTAAACACAGTACTCACGTTAGAAGTAATAACTAGGATGAAAGAGCAGAAACGTAAGGGGAAAAAAACATGCAAACTGCATTCTAATCTTATTTCTTATAGCCCTTTCCTTTTCCTTGGCCCTTATAATGCCTTTTTACTTAAAAAAAACCCCAAAATATTGTGTTTACTTTTGCAAACTGCCTGCTTCTCATGTCTGTGCTTCACCCCAGATCCTCTCTCAGGCTATGGGCATCATATCACTTGTGGTGCAGAGTTGGTCCTGCCCCACTGATCTACAAAAAACATGGCGAGAGGAAGGAAGGATAGTTAGTGCTTCCACTGGGGGAAGATGTACTATGAACAGCCCATGCTGTAACTTGAAATATACTTTTCTATAGAAACAATGATCTGTATGATGGTTATCATCCATTTTATTTTGAATGCTGTGAATCTATATTTTGATTTTAATAAGATATTGATAGCTATTTTTGGAGCCTAATCATAATGTGTGTACCACCTTATGATCAATAACTTGCTTAGAGGATTGGTGAATGAATGAATTGAAATTAAAAAATGAATTTGAAGTTCCTATCCCTGTGCTTAATGTAGTAGGCAATTATTATTTATTTTTCTTTTCTATGATTTTTTTTTCCTATGGAAAAAAGTTCTAAAAATTCCAAATGACAGACTCTCAAATAAACTTTTGAAACGTGTCTATCTAGTAGGTTTATTGACTTATCTATTAGATCAGGCATGTCACCCACAGTGTCTGCTGAGTCGGTAGGGTCCATGTGGAATCAGGACTGAGCTGTCAATTTTTGTACAACTCATAGGTTGACTGGGAGTTACAGCATGCTGTAGTACAAAAGGCTTTCATTAAAACAGCTGGGATGAACGAATCAGGTAATTTTTTTTTTCACAGAAATGTGAACTAAGAGTCCATTATTAATCAATAAAGCTTGCTGGAGCTGAGGTACATGGTAACCAGCTGAGGCCAGGAGCCAGCCTGGACCCTACTCAGGGGGAGCCTGGCTGAGGGGATTGCTGAGACAGAAGAGATGATGTAGGCAAAGTTCCAGATAGAAGCACAGGCAGGGACTATGGGGCTGCTGAGGGATAAGTACAACAGCCTTGGTTCAAGACTTTCCAAGTCTTAGTTCCTGTTTTTCTGAGATCTGACTAAATTTTGCCTCAATTCTTGGATCAAGAGCTTACAGTTTCTTCCTATTGTATGTGCCCCTTCCCCCTTGGTCCTGTTCTTTGTGACTGGAAGAGATTTGACTCAAGCAAGAGTTGTACTGTTAAGTTCTCAGTCCACCACTTTTCCTGGAGTCTCCTGACACCATAACTTTCAGACTCATCGAAAAAGAGTGGAATTGATGAATCCATGTTAATTATGTAATTTACAAAATGCCCAATGTTAAAGCTAGACTTTAATAGAAAAGAATACATATCTTCCTTTTAAAATTGTGCCTTCATTGTCCCCGTTTATTTAAGAAGCCTCACTCTTTCCAGAGCTCATGTTGATTTCACAATCCTAGAAAATCATGTCTATATGACCTTAACAAAATCCTTGAGTTCTCAAACTCTGCTGTAGAAAATCTTATAGGTAAATTATGAAATTAGGAAAATCAAGACCAAGGTTGGCAAAATGAAGAAACAATCTTAAATTTGTAATAAGTTTGAATGAACAAACATATTTCTAAGAGTGTATGACATTGGACACTAGCTTTTATTTTGTTATTGTTGAAGTAGAAAAGGTTACCTTACGTCATATCTCTTTCCATTTCTTTTTAGGTTTGTTTTATCTTGAGTGAACCACTGAATCTATAAATAACAAACTGATTTTAAAGCAGCAGCTTCTCCTGGAGACCAGTGCTGTGGTGTTTTGGAGTCAGGCGTGAATCTAAGCTCATGTTGACCACCACCTAGTCGTCTCAGGTGGGTCAATTCATTTGCTTAAGAGCAATGAGCTTTTGTTTCCACAGCTGTAAAATACACAATTCCCTTCTTAACTGGATTTATAAAAGTTACAAAACTTATAAGTACTTTTTATAAACTGTCAAAAAATACAGATGTGTATTAAGAGTTGTTATTCTTACCTGTCATTCCAGCCATCCTAACGTAATTAATATTTTGATGTGAATCCTCATTTGTCTTTCTCTATATGCTTTCAAGTTTATAGCAATATAGCATCTTACCACATATTGTTGAGTGAATCTATGTTGAGTGAATACAATAAGATATATATATATAGACACACACACACACATACACATATATTATACACAGGAGTGTTTTCCTTTTATAAAAATAAGACCTGACTGTATGTATTATTCTACAGCATGCTTTTATTGATGTGATTTCTGATTGATTCTTTTTTTTTTTTTTTTTGTGCCTATAAAACACTGCAGTAACAAACTTCCTTGTACATACACCATTATGTACTGGTGCTTTCGTTTTTAAAAATATTCTTCAATGTAAGATTGTGGAGTCTAAAGTAGGCACTTTAAATTTTTGAATAGACATTGTCAGTTACTTTCCAAAACTGGTTATAGTAGTGTACATGTTTACCATCAATATATGGACTTTTCATTTCTTAAAATGGGAATTCTAATACTTACATTGTAGAATTATTAAGAAGATATGATAACTTGCTTTCCCTCTGTCTTTGTAGATAGGGTGCTTGGCATACGGTTGTGCCAAAAGGCTTTTCTTTTTTCTCCCATTTTCATTTCCATGCTTTCTTGTTACTGGATATGTCTCATGAAAACTCTGACATTTTTCTACCTTTCTCATTGACTGTCATAAGGAATGTGAAATGAGTGGGAAACAGGATCCAACTAAAGTCAAAATAGTTTCTGCTTATGTAAGTGCTCTTCGGACTAATCTTACCAGTTGGAGGAATATCTTTCTGTTGGCCACAAAGCGAACCCTAGACAAGGTGACTGTGTACCTCACAGCTGGCCCAGCACAGTCTCTGTTTTTGCCTGTCGTTGCAGTGTCCTTTCTGTTTAGTGCCTCTTGTCACTTTCAAAAGTGCCCCTATTTATGTGGTTACCCTGTCTAAAGCTAAAAATAGTCTATTTAAAACAGCAGGAAAAAGAACAGAATAAAGCTTATAGATGAAATTAGAGGGGGGAAAATCACTTAAAGACTTTACTGTAGAGGGACTAAGTCACCCAATAGGCAGCAAGACTTAAAAAGCTTAAGGCATTAAGGAAGAACAAAATGGAAATAATCAATTAAACTTTTTCTCCTCTTTTGCCTGGATGAGTGAAAATGAAAGCTTCCAGTTGAGTATGTCTGAGAGATTATCCCAGTTAATGTTAGGATGAAGATTTATACAGTGTGCACATTATTGGTTTGCCTTGGGAACCAGAAATGTGGAGTGTTTATTAAGTAGGTTTCTGTTTTTGTTGAACAGGTATTTTTCTCTTATGACCTGGTTCCACTGTATGATTACATCTCCTTGCATAATTTGTATTTGATATATGTATAAATCCCCGTTTTGAACAGACCATATGGAAAGCTCCACGAGTGCCCTGGGAACCAGGGGTATGCAGTGATTAACCATGGGTTCTGCTATTTGTGCAGCAGATGAGCAGAGCTGTGAAATAAAAGGCATCGCACAATGGTTTCATCGCCCTTATTTTGTCCTTTGTTTGGTGATGCTTTACTAAGGATAAGAAAGTAAAACAAAATAAAAAGAAATCCCAGATAAGCAAGGAAGAGAAATGGTAAATAGTTTTTCAGAACAGAATTGAAGGAGGTAGGCTATTCATGGTATGAACTTGACAGCCTGGAGAGTAAACTGTTTTGTGAAAACAAAACTAAAAATGAGGTTGCTGGTTTCTCAGGAACCCCAAAGAACTTTTAATGTGTGTGAGACAATGTGACTGGCAGCAAATGGTTTTGTAATTAAATTTGGTTTAACAAATATTTGTTTAACAAGTATTTTATGTGCATATGTTATGGAAGGGACTATTGTGGGGCATTCAAAAGAATGTAGCTGCTTATCTTTATAAAATTTGCAATCTGTTTGTGGAAACTCATCTGACACAGGAAGTATTAATAAATATCTAGATAAAATGATAGTTTGAAATTAAGTCCCTAGAAACATTTAACCAATCTGTAAGTTATGAAATTCAATATCTGAAGTTCAATTTTTAAAAATAATTTGTAACTGAATTATTGAGTAAGCTTTGAAAAGAAGAAATAAATATGGGCTTAGTAAGACATGTTTTACTGTCTTAGTCCAGCATTAAAAAACTTGGCTTCAGCTTTCTCTATAATAGTATTTTTAAAATTTTGCTAAAAATCAAAATTACCTGCGATGTTTGTTAGCACAATAGGGTTCCAGGTTCTTTACTCATGAATCTGTGTTAGTGGCTGAGATTCCAGGACAATGAAAAGGTGAGGGATAGGTATCTGAAGATACTTTAGAACTCCTGGAGTTCATTCTGTCCACTGCCTTACTACATGAACAACCTTTTTCTAAAACTTATGTAAATGAGAATTCCCCAGTAAGCATCGTCTCCAATATTCTTCAAATTATCTCTCATCTTATAATAATCTGAGACACCATCCAGAAAAGAAGGGTTTGGGAATTTTAATAATGCAGGCGGCTTTAACTTCCCTCTTAGTGGCTTCTTTGAGTTTTTACTCTTTCCTTGTGAGTGTTGGACCAACATGGCAATGGCACTACAATTTACCATTCTGAAAGGTTCAGCTGGGTTCAGGGGCTCCTGAGTTTGGAACTGCATCTCAGAGTAAATTTCACTTAGCCAAAGACCATGGTATTTTTGAGGACCGGTGGTTTTTAGGCCGTGGTGAGAAGAAAGCCATTTCAAGCACCTGTGTGTTGCTTGTAAGTGTGTAATGATGGCTGTCCCATTTCCAGACACAGGACATTTTCTGGGATACAATCATCAAGCATGTTCTGCAATCCTCCTCCACCATATGTTTCCTACTTTTTTACACCTCATAGTAACTTGATACTATTTCCTCACATTTATCCATTATTTTGGGACTGTACATTTGCATCTACTATCTCATTTGATTTCCACAAATCCTAGTCATTGATGACTTCTCTGCTATCCCAATCTAACTTAGATACCTGGTTCTAACTCTCTCAAGTCATTCTATGCTTTTTCTCCATTTTGCTTATCAAAGTTTGTAAGAGTACAAGACTTTCAGCTTTACACAAGCAGAAACTATTCCAATTCTTCACCAATGTATCACTTTACTCCTACACAAAGTTCA
>NW_012111364.1:5785299-5790543 GCF_000951035.1 Colobus angolensis palliatus
GGAAGGACTTTCTTTCTTGTTTTCTGGGCTAGATAGATTGAAATAGAATGTGAACTTTTTTTAATGGAAATCGTAAAGTTATTAATATTTTTTGAAAAATAAATTATTGAATATTATTATAGCATGATGAATGATTTAATATCTTTCTGTGAAGCATCTGGCATAAGATGTTAAAAACTGTAGCATACTAGCAAGATAGTTCCAGATTGGTGAAAATTGCTTCTGTAGTTTTGTTTTAGGGAAACATAGCAATCAAGGAAGAAGCATCAATGAGAGGGCTAGGGAAAACCACTCCAGAATAATCTCAATGAAAAAGTGGGTAAGATTGAGAGATAAGTGTATAGTTAGTATTAGAGTGTAGATTGGAGGATAAAATACAATTAGAGGCAAAGAGAAGGAAGGCAAGGAAAGCCAGAAAACATACTGCTTTGTAGAAGATCTCCTTGGAAAATCCAAATGAAAACCACGATGACACATCATCTCACACTAGTCAGAATGGCTATTAATAAAAAGCCAAAAGAGAACAGATGCTGGTGAGGTTGAGGAGAAAAGCGTATGCTTATACACTGTTGGGATATAAGCATGCTTATACCTTGGTGGGAATGTAAATTAATTCAACCACTGTGGAAAGAAGTTTAGAGCTTTCTTCAATAACTTAAAACAGAATTGCCTTTTGACTTAGCAATCCATTACTGTTTCAAAAGAAAACATGTTTTTCTACCAAAAGACATATGTATTTGTATTTTTTTTGCAGCACTATTGACAATAGCAAAGACATGGAATCAACCTAGGTGCCCAATAATGGTGAATTGGGTAAAGATAATATGGTGCATATACACCATGAAATACTATGCAGCCATAAAAAAGAATAAAACCACGTCTTTCGCAGTAACATGGATACAGCTAGAGACCATTATCCTGAGCAAATTAATGTAGAAACAGAAAACAAAATACTGCATGTTTTCACTTATAAGTAGGGGCTAAACATTGGGTACTCATGGATCTAAATATGTCAACAGTGGACACTGGGGACTACTAGAGGTGGTAGGGAGGAAGGAAGGAAAGGGTTGAAAAACTATTTGTTGGGTACTATGCTCACTACCTGAGTGATGGGATCATTCATATCCCAAGCCTCAACATCACACAGTACACCCATAAAACAAACCTGCATATGTACCCCCTGAATCCAAAATGAACATTGATATTATAAAAAAAAAAAAAATCCCCTTTTCCAAAAAAAAAAAAGAAAGATATTCTTGGGACAAGTGGTAGCTGTTTTCTCAAAATCGAAATCAAATATTATGTTATGGGAGCAGGCAGGCATATCCTCACTCTGCTTGTGGATGAGCAAGCATACCTTTGATTTGGCTTCACAGACAACTCTTAAGCATGATGACTATACAAAGGAACAACAGTTGTTAACTCTCTGTGGAGAAATAAGTTACCATCTGAGTAATACAAGTGCCTATTGAGTCACTATTAAAGGACCTGATTTAAAATAATTGCTTATGCCTGAGGTTGAAATTTAATTTGGTTACCTCACAGAACTACCTCAACAACCTCTGAGTAAAGGTCACTTATGACATTGAGAAGGTATAAATTGCTAATTAACACTTCATGTTGAAATTGAGTTACTTAAGATTTTGAAGAAATGTTCAATGAAATAGTAATGGGTACCAAGATTTCAAATTACTTTGATTTCAAAAGGTAATAAAACCCAAGAAAGAAAATTTCAGCCACTAACTTTAAAAGTCTGTTTTAGAGAAAGTAGTGAGTGTTAATTAGATACAAATTTCTGTTACCTTTAGAAGTGCATTATTTGATTAAATACAAATAACTTAAAACCTGAGTTTGAGTTTGAGTAAATGAAAGAAGCAGAGATGTTAGAATCTTCTGGGGTTTTTTTTGTTTTGTTTTGTTTTGTTTTGTTTGTGTGTTTTTACCTAAGAGTTTTAAATTTCTTTACTGATGTGGTGAAGGAGATGTAATGTTGGTATGGATTGGTGGCAAGAGCATGGGGCTTGGCTATTGGCTGGGGAGGAGGAGCTGTGGGTTCCAGAGGCAGAGCCCTGTGGGCTGGAATTCTAGAGTAACCATTTTGTAGATATCAGATCCAAATGAAGCTGGATATACAGGGAAGTGTGCTGCAGAGAGAGGATGAAAATGCACCACTTTCTGATGGTTATGATGTGCCAAACTTTGTGGCATAGACTTTAATATTTATTTTCTACTTAATATGCACAGCGATCTTCAAAGACAAGTAAGGAGACTACGTCTATCTATGAATCCAAGATATTTGATAATTCGCTTGAGTTCAAGCGTGAGAGTCAGGTGTGCACTAAGTGCTGTGTAACTGTGGAGTCAAGGCTGTTTTCCAGGATATCATTCTGCCTTCTTTGCAGAAGTATGAGTATCTGAGATGTGATAGAGAAAATTATAAGAAGGTGCTTAAAGGGAGGCAATTTGCAATATGACTAATCTATTGTTGAAAGCTGTTAAGATTAGTGAAAATAATTTTCAGGCATTAATTTATTAAATTTAATTTATTAAATTTTTTTATTGATACATAATAGAAGTACATATTTCTGGGACACAAGTAGCAATTTAATGCATTTATATAATGTATAAAGATCAAATCAGGGTAATTGGGATATCCATCATATTACATTTTTTATCCATTTAACAAGTTCATATTTATTAAATGTTTACTGTATATTGGACATTGTACTAAGCTCTGTCATGAACAAAGAAGACATGTTCCTTAATTTCACCAGTGATATTGCCTAGAGTAAGAAGCTAACTTGCAATAGAAACTCACTATCAAATAAAGGCATAAGAAAGTAGACGCTGACTGTTGTACCTAATGAAAGAGTAATTTTAGATAATTACAATCATGAAACACAAACTTAAGAATTCCATAGATCATAATCTCTGGTTTGTTTATTTTAATTTAAACAGGCTGATATTTAATTACTAAATGATATTAAAGCCAGATTTTAATTTCCTTCATTAGGCATGTCTATGAATTTCACAAGAAAAATCTCTATTGTGTCTGTCATAGAAGGGTAACAATAAGAGGCTCATGGACTGAAGAACAGAAAAGTGAATTGTCAGTTAAGCAGTAAGCACTGATACTCTACTTCAGTGAAGCCTTCAAATTTAAAGGCAATTAAAGATGATTGTAACTCATCCCAAGTAGTCATAGGCAAAATTCTACGTATTCTTTGCTAACTCGTTTAGTCTGTTGTATTATCTTACGTAATATACCTATTTCCCTAATGGCAGTGAAGGGTTCCTGGAAGCTGGACATCTCTGCTCTGTGATGTAATTATCTTTTACATATATTATCTAGGTTAGTGATCCATAGTTTTTTCATTTGTTTATTTGTTTTGTTTTTCTTGTGTAGTTGGGGGACTAAAGCCTTATTCTCTTGGCTCCCTTTTTCCCCTTTTAACCTTTGAGGGGTTCTTTGAAGCACAGATTGAAAACCATCAACCTAGCTAAATAGCCCAGCTGATCTAGTCACTCCAGGGTTAGCAAGGAGAAAGTAATCACAGATAGGAAACCAATCAAACTGATAAACATTTGTCAAATACCTACCTGCTTGTCATTGTGCTAAAGATGCTTATAATCTATTTAAGGAGACACACCAAAAACACATCTAAAGTTATGCAATGTAAGATTAATTTCAAAAAACTTGACATAGGTTCAGAAGCAGTTAGGGAACTCAGGGAAAGTTTCACCAAAAGTAAACAAGAACATGGCCTACTGTCTAACACCTGACACAACTTTTTGCTTTTCCTGTAGGGTAGTTCCCACTTATTCACAGTTTCACTGTCCACAACTTCAGTTAGCCATGGTCAACTGAGATCCAAAAATATTAAATGGAAAATTCCAGAAATAATTCATAAATTTTAAATCATGTGCTGTTCTGAGCAGTCTGATGGAATCTCACACCATCCTGCTGTGTCCTGACTGGGACATAAATCATCCCTTGGTCCAGCATATCCACACTGTAGATTCAAAAACTAAGTTGTTCATTAGTAACTTAGTAGGTGGCTCAACTATCAGACGAATTCTTGGAATATCACAGTTCTTGTGTTCAAGTTCAGGTTACCCTTATTTTACTTAATAATATCTCCAAAGTGCAAGATGCTGGCAGGTTGTTATAATTGTTCTATTTTATTATTAATTATTGTTGTTAATCTCTTACTGTGCCTAATTTATAAATTAAATGTTATCATAAGTATGAAAGTATAGGATAAAACAGTATATAGTGCCTACTACTATCCAAGTTTTCACGCATTAATATTGTCTTGGAATGTTTAAGCCAGAAACTCTTTGTAAAAATCCCTCTCCCAACGTTTGGACTTCCAGTTAGGTAATACCTTGGTACCAATAGTAAAGAACCAGGTTTTACTGAATGCCATTATCTTGAAGGAGAAACAAATATTCCATAGGACATATTTTAATTATTCCCTTCATAATTTGCTATTTATAATTTATATCCAAAAGCTTCCTCCATAAATCTTTAATTTTTCTGCATGAATTTAAATAAAGGGAGAAAATAGGCAAATAAATTCCAAAAATATAAACCATTTAGATATTTTGATGACTGTCACTGATGCCCTGAACGTCAATGATAGTAATGCTTCTGCAGTGCCAATGAGGTTGCTAATCGTATTGAAACAGTTGCTGATTGTAGCTCAATAGGTTTAAAAAAATTTTAGGGGATTATTTAGAGAAACATCATGAACAATTTTCTGCTGTAATTATTTGTGTACATTTCTGAATTCTAACACTAAAAATCTAAATTAGAAGCTGGACTTTGGAAATACTGCAAAATTACTTTTGATAACTTTACTCTGAGTCATTCTTGGGAAATAGTAATTTGTGACTATTTCCATAGACTTATCACTATTTTATACTCAATAGAGACTCCAGGCTGGTATCTAATGTGGGGGAAAGATGATTCTGCCATTTATTGCTTAAAGAACGATAAAAGATTATTCTGTGATCTATTTTTACAAAAAAAGTCAGTTATTTTTCTTTAAGCACAAAGACAACTCTCTTTACTTACCATAGTTTTCTGTGGCTGCATGTTTTCATTTTTTGTTTCTCTTTTTCCTTCAAACCTGTTCTTGATAATTATTGCCTGTGAAGGAAGAATCAGTTTGTATTGCACATTGATGGAGGACATGATGTGATTTGTACCAAGTGTTGCACCCAGCTAAGTATGGCCCC
>NW_012111364.1:5791443-5793146 GCF_000951035.1 Colobus angolensis palliatus
CTCTTCCCACCACCAATGTCTTACAGCAGAGTGGCACATTTGTTACAACTAAGGGACCTACATTGATACTTCATTATCACTCGAAGTCCACAGTTTACGTTAGGGTTCACTCTTAGGCTTGTATGTTCTATGGATTTGGACAAAATTATAAGGGCACATATCTGCCATTCTGTTACCATACAGAGTAATTTCACTACCCTAAAAATCCTCTGTGCTCTATCTATTCATTCCTCTCTTCTTTCTAACCCCTGGAAACCACTGATCTTCTTTTTCCTGAAGTTTGAAGTTAAAAAGTTTAATTGGCACATAATAATTGTCCACCTTTGTGGGAAACCATGTGAGGTTTTAACACAGGTATTCATTGTGTAATGATCAAATCAAGTCAGACTGACTCCATAGTTTTGCCTTTTCCAGAAAGTCATATAGTTAGAATCACACAGTCTGTATATTCAGACTAGCTTCTTTCATGTAGTAATATGCAGTTAAATTTTCTCCATGCCTTTCATGGTTTGATAACTCATTTCTTATTAGCACTGAATAATATTTCATTGTCTGGATTTTTGTGTAGGCTTAGGTTTTGAACTCCTTTGGGTAAATACCAAGAAACGTGATTGCTGGATCACATCGTAAGAGTATGTTTAGTTTTGTAAGAAACTTCCAAAGTGGCTGTCTTCCAAAGTGGCTGTACCATTTAACACTCCCATCTTCAACAAATGAAAGTTTGGTCCCTTTTTAAAAATGACACTAGTTCTATTTAAAATTTCATTTTGTAATTATTATTTTGATTTTGTTTTACCTATAGAAGCTAAACTCTTTGAGGACAAGAACCCTATCTTATTCATTTTTGTTTTTCCATAGCCTAATATTATATTTTAGGCAACTCGAAAATAGCTTATTAAATTTAATTTTTGATAAAGTGAGCTATTGTTATGATCTATAAAATTATTAGTATGCAAGAATGTAATTGAGGATTTAAGGATAGGTGAAACAATGTTTGTGGAATCTTCTCTGGGTCAATTATAAAATGCAAGGACAAGAAAGAAACAATTATTGGAAGTATTTATAACGATTATGGTTGAGTTGGGAGTATTTAAGGAAAATAGCCTCAGTAGAGTGACTTATGGTTGAGTTGGGAGTATTTAAGGAAAATAGCCTCAGTGGAGTGACGTAGAGAGCAGATTCTAGGTTCAGGCCTGAGAGAGAGCAGTAGAGGTGGACAGATCCAAGAGAAGTGGTTGGGGGAGAAGTTAAAAGTGAAATCCAAAGCAGGAAGGTTCTGATTTATGCTTTAACACCTGTGCTTATTTTATTAATGAAAGCTTTTTGAAAAAAAAAACAATTGAGTTTAGGAAGGAATTCTTTCTTCATCCTATTTTTAGATGGGATTTACAGTGGGGTCCTAATGGGTTTACCTCTATATTAATAAGAAAGACATTATTCCTGGTTGTTAGGGCAAGTCTCCATCATGTCCTTTGCCCTCAAACCTGACAGCAAGCCTTCGAAGTCTAATACATATGATTTCTGTCTAATGTATTTAGGTCTATAAAGTTGAGAGCCATTGTTAGGCTGTTTTGCCTTTTTCTGAGAGCCAAATAAATACTGTGTTATGGTCACATTAATAATCAATGAAATATATGTTTATTAATACCATCTTAAATGTTATTTACAAGCTTGGTTTTCTAGAATTGAAGAGTTTTAAAGAA
>NW_012111364.1:5795366-5799619 GCF_000951035.1 Colobus angolensis palliatus
AGTCTTTCTATGTATACAAAATTTCATCTGCAAGTAATGGTAATTTTACCTTTTCCTTTCATATGTATATCTTATTTGTTTTCATTGAATGAATTATTTAATAATGTAAAAGTGGACATTCTTCTCTTGTGACTGTTGAAGTTTTCCAAGAGCTCTTATTTGGCATCTACTGAGATAGATCTATTTTATTCTCTTTTAGCTTATTAATACAGTGTGGTATGTGAATAGATTTTCTGATACCAAATCACCTTTAAGGCAAATGGATTTTAATGAAGCCAATTTAAAGGGCACTTAACCAGTATCATATCTTAACAAATGAAAAGGAAATGTTTTATTTTAAGAACACTATCCAAGGTGAAGCAGAAATGACATTCTCAATAGTTTTAAGATTTAAGCATCCCTAGAGCTCTGTGTATGAGGATCATTATCTCCTCTTTGTTGTCTTAAAAAACATTATTACCAAATCCTGGCCAATTAGCTACTTTCCTTTTTTTTTTTCTTCAAAGCATTTTATGCTCTTATTTAAAGAATAATATTGTACATTTTCTTATTTGAATCAGTTTGAAAACAATAATAATTTTTAATTTTTGTCATGGCTTTAGAATTCTGTAATTTAGATAAAACCTTTGTGTAATCAAGATTTGCACATCATAAAACGTAATCAAAAGAGTCAGTCTGTAGCTTGTTTATTGTGGAAAAGGGAGTCTACTTTACTCTGTCATTATCTTCTTTCTTTCAAGTGTGATATCAAAAGAATTTTATACAAATAAGAAGGCAAATTTGGGTCAAATTTCACATAAAAAGAATGAAAATAATGCCAAATAATGTGTTATTAAAGGGAAAAAACCCTTTCAAATGTCTGAATATCATAGTATCAGACAAACCTACTTTCCAAAATAGGCTCTGAGCTGTAAACTGTAATGTATATTCATTTTGATGGAGAGATTTATTAGAATAACAAATTTCAGGATTTTTAAATTGAAGAGAAATATCTTTATCAATTATCATTTTTACCCTTCTTTTGGTAAACAAAGTTAAGGAAAATAGCATGGTATTTCAAAGTATAATTTCACAAAACACATCAAAGCAATGCCTATTTTATAAAACATGAGGAAAAATGACAGTCTTTCCTTTCATCTAATTTTAGTTTGTCATATTCTTTTTTCAGGTTTTCTTTTTTCTTTTTTTAAAGATATTAAAATAATTTATTTCTGTCACAAAAGGTCTTTCTGAGACACATCCTCCACTAATGGTGACATGGGACTGTCTGTTCCCAGTGTTTCTGGATGCATGAGAATGGTAGAGCAAGAGAGAGAACAAAGCCCCTTAGTATCTTCCTTTCTACTACAAACACCTTAGGGATGCGAGTCTGGCGAGAGAGGAGAGAGGGAAAACCGCGGCTGGCCTTGCATGTGCCTGACTGAGTGTGCATGCCCTTTGCTGCCCAAGTCCTTTGTTGTCCATGTGCCTTGCTGTCTGCCTTCTGTCCCCGAAGAGCTGTGCAAGGAGACATCGTGACTTCCTTCTGTGTTGCTGACTAGGAGTCAGCCAGTAGGTCCACAGAGTCCTCCCAGAGTTGAAGTGTGAGAGAGTGTGGGAGGAGCCCGAGGCGCAGTCTACGGCCTCCTAGCAGGGAAGGGCCTTGAGGTCCCTGTCCTTCTCCTAATAGGTGGCGACGCAGTCATGGCCTTGCTGTCGTGGGGGTCCCAGACAGGGGAGGAAGGAGGGCCATAGAAGGGAGGAGGACCTAGTGAACATGGAGTTTTGAAGAGGGGAATTATTTGTGGTATTTGAGTCCCGGAGGCATATGAAACAGCCCACAGAAGACACATTCCGAAGTCTTCAGAGGGAACCTGGGAGAGGGCAGAGGACTGCGCTGCGCGGATAGGGTGGAGTGAGGAGGGGCGCCACAGCCCCCAAAGCAGGCACCGACCTCACTGCGCATGTTCACGGGCGTCTTCCCGTCGTCCCTTTGCCCACGTGGTGAACGCCGCGGACCTGTGAAGGTGTGAGGGTCGCATTCCTCCTGTCTGGACTTTTTCTGTCCTTCTGAGACGCAGCCGGTAGGTCCGCAGGCCAGTCTTCCCAGGGGTTGAAGTGTGAGTGAGTGTGAGGAGGAGCCAGCGGCCGTTCGGAGCATGGGGCAGCGTGGTCCGTGGTCTCAGAGGGCGATGGGTCTCAAGGTGATTGCCCTTCTCCTGGTGAGGTGTCACCGCCATGGGCCTTGTGGTGGTGGGGTCAGAACGAGGGAAGAAGATGGGCCGCATACTTGAGAGGGCTCAGGTGGAGACGGGGTAAGTGCTGGGGGTTCTGGGGCAGGTATCTGAGTCCCTGGAACTCTCGACAGAGGACAGATTCCAGACTCCTCTGTAGCAACCCGGGAAGGACTGGGGAGGTCATTAAGGAAGGGAACTGGGAACGCTGCAGGTTGGTGACCGTGGCCCTGAGGTCTGTAAAGCGCCCCGCAGAGTTCTCCAGTGAGGAGGGCCCAGCGCTGTGTGGCAACTTCGCAACTCTACCGTGTAGGTTTGAATGAGCGGGGCTCTGCATTCCAACGAAACTTGATTTTAGGGGGGAAATGGGCCTAGCAAATGGGTAAGTGACAAAAGCCTCGATCACTGAAATTTTAATTCTCTGACTGTATTTTCCTAAATGTCTCCGCTGAGGAGAGTTCAATTGTGAAACCAAACCTCATCAGAAATATTCTGTATCTTTTGCCAGGAGCCTTAAGACATATCTAGTCAAAAAATGTCACCGTTACATGAAAAAATTATTTAAATAGACAGTATAAGTGATCTAAGATATAGGTCCCAGAAAAGTTCAGTTCATAAGTCCTGAATTTCATTATTGATTCAAACTTCTGGACAGATTATCTGAGGATTTCTTTGATTTTCTCTTGTACAGCTCTGAATTACAACCTTGACTCCCAGAAATTTGTCTCCTAGCCTCCTCCATATTGTGAGCTTTAGGGAGATCTGTATTTTATAAATGTTTGGATCTCCCACAATTCCTGACTCAGAATAATAATAATGAATGTTTATAATCTGGTTATATGACCATATTATACATCATAAAGTACCTTTTTTTTCCCCCTAGGAATGAAAGGTTAGGTTTCAGTGGCAGTGAAGGTAATAGGCAACTTCCCATATAAAGTAAATAGAAATTAATTTATAAAGTGTATATTTTATAAAACCAGATTGTTGAGTTATCTCAATTTTAAAGTAAACATTTAGCCTTGCTCAATTCCCAGATCTGACCCTTGCTGCAATTTTGGACTTTAGGATCCTAAGGGACTATGGTATTTAAGTAGTTAATGGAGACCTTTGTGGCATACAGTTACTTTGGGTCTTCATGGCCCCAGCTTATAACCAAGGTTTGGTTGAACTACACATGTGGGAAAAATACATAGAGCTTAAAGATTTGGCCTCAATAATCATATTTCATAAGGTAAAACTAAACTACGTGTTTTATAAATGATTGTGAGAGTACAGAGGAAAATAAAAAGTGTTTCTGACACCCATGAGAAAGTTTTCATTTCTGAATTCTTCTTCAAGACAAGCAATGCCTATAGAAGTTTCTGTCATGTATCCTCTCAAACCTGTGTTCTTTGGAACATTACATTAATATTTTATATTTAATTTCAATTTTTGTTTATATGCAGCTTAGGTTTGTTGCTAATGTTTATTTAACTTTGTATTTGGCTCAGACTGTGTGTATATATAGTTCTTTAAAGATAGTCTGAAAGTTGTTTAATATTTTAGATGGTAACAATGGCAATCTATCAACACTAACTACAATTTAATAAATGGTGACAGGAAACATATTTCAATTGTGACTTTTTTTATAGCCTTCCAAGTACCAGCATTGTTAGTTATGTATAGTAAATTGTTTTGATCCATGTAGGATATTTCAAATGGCCATTACACACACACACACACACGCACGCACGCACGCATATATATACATATCATGCTAAAAGACTATCTTTTAAAATTTTATTTTGGTTTAATCTCAAGACAAAGGGCAGAATATTCAAGGACTGACATTTGCTAAATAAAGCATCTAGCTCTTTTTAGTTTATAAGGGCTATTAGGGAGGCAGGAATCCAAACTTATTTGATGAAAAGTCTTGAGTTTGAGCTGATGGGGACTGCAATGGGCCTAAGTAGGTTGCTTTTTAAGGGCATTTTTATCTCTATAAAAGTTATATGTGAAAATAATTTTAAACACAAATTAAGCTGTTTTGAATGACAA
>NW_012111364.1:5800849-5808531 GCF_000951035.1 Colobus angolensis palliatus
CTCCGCCTCGCAGGTTCAAGCGATTCTTGTGTCTCAGTCTCCAGAGTAGCTGGGATTACAGGCCTGCGCCACCATGCCCAGCTAATTTTTGTATTTGTAGTAGTAACAGGGTTTCACCATGTTGGCCAGGCTGGTCTCAAATTCCTGACCTCAGGTGATCCACCTGCCTTGGCCTCCCAAAGTGGTAGGATTATAGGCATGAGCCACTGTGCCCAGCTTGAATGTTCTTTTCTTATAGTAACATAGTCCTTATTTTTGGGGTGCAGAATACATTTAATATTATTGATAACATAAAGTTTATCATTAACGTCAGTCCAAACAATTATAGAATTTCATAATATGAGCTTTATCTGAAAATAATTGACTAATATAGTCAAAGAACCTAGCTAATCTTTGTCCTGAAATATTTCTAACAGCACTTGAATTGTATAATACTATTCTCAATGTTTAGATGTGAATAGGAACACACGGGACTTTTCAGTCAAATTTTGCCTCAATTTCAAATTGAACTGATAAGTACCTAACCTTAATTTGCTGAACATAGATTTCTAAACATTTATTAGCAATTTCTAATCAAGTTAGTGGATTAGCATCCCCCTGTGTTGCTTTGTCTACATTTTCTTGTGTAGCAGTACTTCTTTTGCTGATTTTTGTGAATTCTTCAAAGTTTCATTCCATGGGATACAAGTGTGGTATATTTCCCTCCCTTCTCCAGACTTCAGGAAATAACTGAAATGCAAGGTAGGCTTCCTAATCACAAAGTTAGATGAGTACATTTATTGAACAGAACTGAACCTACGACATAACGCATGCCCATTATGACATGTGAGACATGGCATGTAGACGATGCATAGACAGCCGACCCATGGAACCACTGACTTTACGTATAGCTAGAATTCATTTAGGATGCCTAATATCAGAATATGCACAGAAGTACTGAATATATCAACCCATTTTCTGTGTGGCTTCTGTGAAAGCTTGTACAACTCCTTTGACAAGGAGTTCTCTTTTGAGCAGTGTCAGAAAAGTCTGGTAGGCATCACTGGTACAAACACTGGGACCTCTCAGATGCAAAAGTTTCTGGTTGAAAGCGCTCAAATGGGGCTTCCATTGGAGTAGATTATTCACTGCCCCTACCCAGTCTTGTCCTCTTCTCCCACATGCAGCTCTTTCTCTAACTCATTATATCTCTCACCCTATTTCTTTGCCCTTCTTCTTTTATTTCCTGTCTTCCATGAAATATTATAAACTCCAAGTTCTTCAATTTATATTTGTCCTTATCTCTGAAATTTATAAATAATGCAATATATTTTACCTAATAATGAACTAGGTGCTTTGCAGTGTGTTATCTAATTTAATCCTTGCAACAACTTTGCAAGTTAAATTATCCTCTTTTTAAGCCACCATCTGTGTGTGTTTGAATGACTGTATGTTTAAGACAGAGTGATTTTCATAGACTAGCGTTTATTAATAATTTGCAATGACACTTTCTAATTGGATTGAAAAAGTGTAACATCTACTAGAATATCATATGCATTTAGTGCCTAATTATTTAGATTCTATTTTAATTTGTGTTTCTCAGTATAATGGGAGTTTCATTCTTATGTAGTTTTGAGAAGTTTATGTGAAATTGAATGTCCCAGAATGAAATAAAATCACAAAGATGACAGAATACAGTGACTTATCATTCTTTTTCTGTATATACCTCTATGAAGTAAGAAGACATTGCATCTTCTGTTTTTAGGTAGCACTACTTATATCTTTTTTAGTAAGGAGTTGTCACCATGAAAATCAAAAGCAGACACATCATTTAAAATCTCACAATTAAGTATATGCTTCTCAGCAGCACAGTAGCATCTTTGATAGTGTGGGTAATGTATGTTTTCTTCTCCGCTTTTGGAAGCTGCGGTAATGGAAGCCAAACTCAAACATCAAAGAAAAGAGATTTTCCTTTGTAGGAAAACATCATTACATTTTCACACCATTAGGGTGATAGAAGTATAGCACCTCCTCTGCATGAAGTAGATGCTTTTGATTGTTTTTCTTTTTTTTAAGTAAACATCGACTAAGAAGCATGTAATGCTGATCATTACTTGTATATGTATTAGTACCACAATGCCCCAATAATGCCTGTTGACTACCACCTTATTAACATTTTTAGGAAAGGGTTGGGATATTAAAGAACTCACTAATTGAAATTCACTTTAATTAATTATTAGCAGTCACTTAAGCATATCAGCATCTAGTTTTCTGTCTTTTAAATGACATTCCTTTGAAAACTTGAATCTTTCCTCATGATAGCCTCATAAAAATCAGCCTTAGCAATTATTAAAGTGAGGACATGAGGCAATTTAATCTCCAACTGAAATCAGGACTAGATGCCAAGAACTGACAGGAATGCCCATTATTCTACTTTTCTCTATATTGTTAATGAACCATTTTACTTAACAAAGGGTATATATACTTTAGAAACTGAGCTTACTGAAGGAAAAGTTTTACTTGAATAAAGCTGACATTGCCAAGATGCTTATTATTTTCTTGTTCAAGGAGGGTGAATACAGGTGAACCAAATATACTTGAATATAGGTATTATTTTCATTGTTCACATAACTTTACCTTAAACAATGTACAGTACCCAAGATGACACTGCTAAAATGATAGCAATGTAATGGTAATGACAAAAGGATCTCAAATCCATAAGGAGAAAGCAAAAAGCTTCATTTATTGCAGTATTTCATACATCCAAAAAGATGGCCAGATGTAGAACATAAGCTATTCTACAGGGAACAGAAACAGCAAGAGAAAAAACGTGTTTCAGTGGTTAAACCATTTTCTGATTGGTTGAAATTTACCCATCTCTTTGTTAAAGCTGCTGAGAAGTTAGCAAGGCCAAAATGGTACCCTGAGCAACTGCCATTTATTTGATTTTCGCCTACCAATATTCCTCAGATTAAATAATGGTATCCAAAAATCTTAGCAGCTACCACTTAGTTCATAGTTGCCTATTAATATTCTGCAGATAACATAATGTTAACTATAAAAACTTGGGGCATATTATAAAAATAATGACATTGATTTAGTATCTTCCATTTAAGCTAAACAAGTTTTTGCTTTACTGTGGCATTGGTTTTTAAAAAATACAAAAAATTAGCCTTGATATTTGTGTAAAGCAGGAAGCCATGTTCTTTTGAAAACATTCTCTTCCAGTGATGATATAAGATAATTTATTATTTTAGTGTCATTCTCCAGGTTATTTGATAGCTTGTGGTAGCAATGTTGGGGACAATGGCAGCAAAGCTTGAAAGACAGAAAATGGTAGCATTTAGTCCCGCAATAGCTATACCTCTGTCTGATTTTCAGGTGTACTTCTATCTGATTTTATTATTTATGCTACTATTTTCTCTTTTTTTTCCTGTTTATTATTCGTTTTAATAGTTGGTACAGATTGCTGCTTATTTCCTTTCCCTTCTCGTGTAGTCTTCAAATAATTAGTAATTCCAGTGATATTTGGCATAGAAAAATAAAAGTGGATTAATGAAGCATACTAGTGTCCAGAAATATATCCCAGCAAATATTAGAACTTAATATGATAGAGATTCAATTCAATAGGAAAATAATAGTTTATTTAACAAAGAATCTTGGCACAATTGTCTATTTGGAAGAAAATAAGTTTAGAAGCATGCCTTACACCATATATGCAGACTTCAGATAGATTAAAATGTAAATTTAAACATTGAAAATCTTAGAAGTAAATATAGGTTACTTCATGTAAAGATTAGGGATGGAGAGCTCTTATCAGCTATAGGACTCAGAATCTATAAAAGAAAAGAGACCTACATTCAGGTATTTATGAATTAATATCTATTGTATAAATAAATTTTCATCACAAAAGTAAATAGAAAATATAGATTTGGGAAAAAATTAAATGACAGAAAAAGGACTAATCTTTAAAATAAACAGACCCCTTAAATAATAAGCACAGCCCTGAATAATAAACAACAACAACTCTATTTAAAATGTACAAAAATATTTAACTCTTTAATTGATAGAACAAATCCAAATGGCTAATCACATTTGTCAAGAATCTGAAGTTCACTACTTAGAAAATGTAACTTAAAGTAACAGTGAGATATCACTTTATACCCTTCAGATTGTGCCATTTAAAAAGAACAATTACATGTACTCTGATGGGGTTGAGAAGACAGGGGGTTCTTATATATTGCTGGTGAAATGTGACTCAGAATGCAGTCTGGAACTGTCTACTAAATATAGAGATACACATACCCTTTAATCAGCAAACTTATTACTGGGAATTGAGCCCATAGAAATAAAAGCATGAGTGCATAAGATTTATGTAAAAGAAGTTTATTGCTGGAATATTGTGGTGGGAACAAACTGGAGACAAAGTGAATGCCTGTGAATAGAATAATGCACAAATAGATTGTTACATCCTTACAATGGAATATTGCTTTTCATTAAAAAGTGTAGATTGAATCTTGGGCAGTTAACTTGGAAAGGTTTTCAAATGAGAAGGGTAGGAATACATTAATAAGTGGGCATAATAGTTTCAATTTTAGGGAATAAACACTGACCAAAAATGTACCAAATCTCTATGTAGGTGTTAAAATTCCTACATTCTGGCTATGTAATTCACTAGCTATATGACTTTGGGGAAGATTTTATTTTACTTTTTCTATGCCGCAGTTTTCTCTTCTATAAAATGGGGATGATGCTAGAACCTATCTCATTGGATTGTTGTATTGAAAGAGTTAATATACACAAAGCACTTTAAAACTATGCTGGTTATACAACGCAATCAACTTACCGGTTACACGAGCTTGGATAATGTGAATGGGGAATAAGGGAGAAGAGAAAATAAAGAAAAAATCACCATGGAAAGAAAGAAATTAGCAAGTCCTCTTTTCAAATGGTTTGTTTCTCTGGGTGCTCATGTTGGTTACCTAACTGTGTCTTTCACCAGCCTGCTCTATTCAACTGTCTGAAAGATCCTTTTGTTCTGAGAACCACTTTCAAATCCTTGTCCCCTAGTTTGCCAGAGATTGACGCATATGGGACAGGCCTGTGTAAGGATTGGAGTTGATTTCTCAGAGCAAGGATTAATTGAAACTTTAACTCAAATTCATTGGATACTTACTTGATGTTTATGCCTACTTTGGTTGCATAGTTTGTTTCTTTCTGTAAACATCATTAATTCTGCTCTTGTTCTTTTCTTTGGTCATTAGCAGGGGATTGGTGGGAAGGGGAAAGAGAATAGTAGGTACTTTAGTCTGATGTTTCTTTGTCTTTTTTCACAGAGCCTATGCTGAAGTCTGACCCATTATTTTTAGGACATAATTATCTTTGAACTTCTTGCATTTCTGTAGTTTTTGTGAGCAGCAGCACTTACAGATGTCTTTCAAATTATTTTCAAGGATTTGTATAAGAAAGAGCTTAAGAAGATAGTGTCTCTCTCTATAGCCAAGAGCACGTTTGTTTTCCATCCAGTAAAATAAAAATAATGTCTCCTTCTGGAGCAAAGGGCAACTTTACTTTTAGCTCATTATAAAAGATTGGAGGTTTACTAAGTTTAGTATCCCTCAGATGTGACATAGACTCACCGTATATGTAGCATGTATCTGGGCCCCTACACGTTGCCTCAAGAGACATGGAGACAGGAGAGCTGTTATTAACATGAAACTCATGCTGCCTGCTGTACTATAAATAACAAAATTCATTGCCTCTGACCTAGCAGTCTCATGTCTTCTGCCAACATCTATAAAACTGTGGCAAGCTAACTTGTCACCTTAGAAGTAGGGCAAGTTCCCAGACCTTTCACTCTTTGATACCATTTACTTTAAGACGTTTTTGCACTTTTGAGGTGAGATATCATGGGTAAAGTGCTCATATAGCCAAGTTATAAGAAACAACCTTATAGACTGTAATGAGATGGAGAAAAATTTATTTTCCCAGTTTTCTCAGGAAGAGTGTGGTTTGTACTTTGAAAGAAAAACTTGAATTTTGAAAACATTTGAATTCCTGCTGTGTTGCAGGGGAGACTGATATCCCTTAGGGTGTGCTTAGTTTTCAGTAACTAAAATATTACCTGAATGCAAAATCCACATGTCCATACCTAACTGCACAGAAGACTTGGAAATGTGTTCTTTGCATAGGTAAGATGTGCCCATATGTTTCTATCATTATGTAAAAATAGGAGAATGTGTGTTGGGGAACAACTTGCAATCAAACTGGTAACTTCTGCTGTAAATTTGCCTCTGGTTTAGATTCATTAAGGAAAGCCTCTCAAAGTAAGTGGTCTCAGATGTAGCGTGGCTATTATAGTTGAAAGTCATTTTGAACTCAGGATGAGCATTAGGAAGAAAAGAAGTGTGTTATTTTATTGTATGGCTTACTTGACAAGATTGGGAGGTATGGCTACATTTTGGCAAGAGATAACATGGAGTGAATGGCAAAGAGAAATCTTGTGGAAGGACTTGAAGGTCATTGTATGTTTATTACTGGATGCTGAAAACACTGGATCTAGTAAGTGACTTAGCAGTGAAATACTTTAAGTAAGCACTTCCCAATAGTTCTTATATCATACAAAATAATAATATTAACATGGTATTCTAGGGTGAATAGAGGAGGCAGCATGTGGCCAGTGGCAACAGGCCAGAGCATTTCAGCCCACTGTGTCCCAGCTGTCCACCCTGAAAGCATCAATCCTGCCATGTAACATTGTCCTTTATCACCTTGCCTGGGAAGCTGTACACTCTAAAGCATGTGTAGAGATATATTCTTAGTCAAAGATATGAAGACAGAAGACAGAAGAAATAACAGATTGGACATAAAATGACTAGGGCCATTGCTTTCCTGAATGGAAACGCATACACTCAGGTCAGGTTACCTTAGAGAATTCACCCACTTCTGGCCCTGACCTGACAAGCTTAGAAACATCATTTGTCAGCCGACCAAGAACAAATCTGCCTCAGGGGGCAGACTTGCACAGAACAAACTAAGAGATTGGTAAATAAAAACCAGAACGCCAATCTATTCATTTACATTGAGAACGGAAGGTGTTGAAAGGATCCAGAAATCGTGTTTGCTGATCAATACATTTTCTCTGTGGGGAATCTCACAAGGACAAATTATGATTAGAAGTTTGCTCAGTGAGACTGGGATAAGACCAGGAGAATGAGTTGTATGATCTTTGGGCCTGAGTGAAGGGGTTGAGATGCTCTGTGTTTTGGGATCACTGGACCCCAAAGTATTGGAGACATACTTCAACGTCAGATGTTGAATCTTCTTTCAGAGGGGCCATCTTGACGGTCTTCATTTGTTTTTCTCTTTCTTTTTTGTAGAGATTAATATGAAACTCTACTTGGACACAGTTATTCTTAGTTGCAAATGTAGTGCAGATCTACTCTCTTGAAGGCTTGTACTCTGGTCACATTGATTGTCCATGAGTCATTTCTATAAATGGATGATCTCATTCCTTGCATTTTGAATTTTCTGTGATTTGATGGCCGTGGGAAGTAAGTGGGGGAGGATACATTATTAGCAGTAGAAACTATCTTTGAGACCTAGAAAAATAATTGTTAATATATTCCCGGATGCGAAAGAAGTTACATTCAATATATAAAGACAAAACTTACAAATAAAATCAGCATTTTTTTTTTTTTTTT
>NW_012111364.1:5809401-5811293 GCF_000951035.1 Colobus angolensis palliatus
ATAAGGAAACTTATGTTTATAGATGTCAAATAAATTTTTCCAGTGTCCAGCAATTATTTTCTGGGTCAGGCATGGTTCTGTGTGCTAGAGATACATCAATGAATAAGACAGACAAGGTCCTAATTTTGGGGAGCTTGGATTCTAGTAGACTCTACGGACAGAGCAGTGTCTCAAACACAGGACTGTCAGAAACAATAACCCATGAGTTAAAACAATAAACCACTTTGACTCTGTAGAATAATAAGCTACTTTTAAAAGACAAGGTTGAATATTTTAATTCCATCAGTTTTTTCCAGTGAAATGAAAGAATCTACATTTTCATTTAGGAGGCAGTCAAAATGAATTGACATGAAGGAGATCTGACATATAGCACAAGGCTCTCCAAGGTTTATGGAAATCAGTTCCACAAGCAGCAAAAAGTGATCCATTGCTCTGCCAGGTCTTTTGGTTTCTTTTATTATGAAGTTCACTGGAGGTAGTCTTTCTTTCATGTGTAATTCATATTGAGTATAATCCTTATAACATTTTTTCTTTATCTCTAATGACTCTTTTTGAAAAGGGATGCACTGCAAAAAGCAGTTCGAAACTACTCATAAGTAAGGATCTGCATGCATAAATAATTCGTTTCAGTAGTATTTAGCTTAAATCCCCAAATGCATCTCTCAAGTATATTAGTTCTTTCATAATATTTTCAAGAAGTATACCACCTTAACAGAAAAATTTACCTTGACTAGAGAAGTGTCTTTTCATCTGAGAGTAAATGATCTTGAACTAAACTTTATTTTGAAATATAGGTATAGTGGGTTTATTTCTATTAAGGATTATATCTTCATGTCCCCGAAGTTCTAGATAAAGGATGCTTTTTTATTTGAAGTGGATTTTTGGTTACAATTTACTATAAAATGGAAGCAATCACGTCCATGATTATATTATTTGTGAATGTTTTTATACTTCTAGGTACTAAGGCATAATGGCATTTTAAAAAATATTGAACTTCAGTGTCATCTTTGTGCTGTTTAGTATATAAACAAGTTCTTGTTTACTGTATTTACCTAGAACCCAGCAATTTAGATTTTCTATACAGCACCATAGAAGCTGGTTGAAAAGTGGAAATTTCAGTTGAAACTGTATTTAGACATTACTTTTCACATAAATATTAAGTACTGATATGTAAGACGAATTATATGTATTCATCTTTTGCTGCAAAATAATTTGACTTCCTCCAAAGAAACCCAGAATTTCCTAATGGATCTGTCTCCATAAGATAAATTTACATATGTAGTTCTGAGGTCCTCAACTCTCTGGACCATTCTCCAAGTGTGTGTATCATGTCCCTCCAAATTAATCTCATCTTTATTTCTTTATTTCTTGATGTCTAAGATCAATAATGATTCAAAGACATCAAAACATGGTCTATACGAAGTCAATATGAAGCAAAAAGGGATTGTTTTAGTCTTCTCATTTAAATTTTATTTGAGGTTTTTGGTATATCTGTGAAGGTGCATTTTTGCGGGGAGAGGATTAGTAACTTTCTTCATGTTCTCAAAAGAATTTGTAACTTCAATATGTCAGACGTCAAAATCCAGGCAAATCAATCTCTAATGGCTTTTTCTTATGCTTTCCTCAACAATGTGTACACTTGTGTTAAAATGAGTATCAACTGCAGCCTGTAGTGGCAATGAGGAGCTAGAGATGATGGAAACGAGAGAATGGGAGACAGAATTTGTTGTTAAGCAGTCAGTCTCAATGTGGCCTGATACTGGAACAGATCTTAGATGTTGAGAATGTATGTGGATTCTTGAGCTCTTTCAGGGATAACTACTTGTGCTTTTTCCTGGGTTGTAGAAGCTCATCCTCTTTAGTTGAGAAAGCTGTTCACAACAAGAACTTCC
>NW_012111364.1:5812343-5820998 GCF_000951035.1 Colobus angolensis palliatus
TGTGTGTGTGTGTGTGTGTGTGTATTTGTTTGTTTTCAACTCAACCAACTGATTTACATTCAATCAATTCAATTCAATGTATTGAACTGAACAGGCAAATTGCTAGATGTTATAGATGTAGCTGGCAAATGAGATGGCAGCTCTTTCTTCATGGAATACTTAGTAAGAAAAAGAAAATCAAAATACGATACTGTGTATTAATTGTAAAATATCCGTGCAAATAGACAAAAGAAACTTGAAAAATGGAAGCTTTATGCTAAAATGGCAGAAATTAAGAGTATTGTCTTAATTTCAAAATTTGGCAATGATGGTGTCATGGGCTAAATTGCATTCCCTCAAATTCATATGTTGAAATTATAACCTCTTGAACCTCAGAATGTGACCATATTAGAGATAGGATCTTTAAAGTTTAATTAAGTTAAAATCAGGTGAGTAGGGTGGGCCCTAATCCAATATGACTGGTATCTTTATAAAAAGAGGAAATGTGGACACACAGAAGGAAGACCGTGTGAAGACACAGGGGGAAGACCGCCATCTTAAAAACTAAAGAAAGAGGCCTCAGAAGAAATCAACTCTGCCAAAAACTCTTATCTTGGACTTATGGCCCCTAGAACTGTGGAAAATAAATTTTTGTTGTTTAAGCTACCCAGTCTGTAGTAGTTTGTTATGGCAGCCCTAGCAAACTAATCCAGATGGCATAACAAATGATACGAAAAAAAAATCTTGACAAAAATCCTCACATTATCAGGTGTCAGCAGCTCTGGTTTCATCACTAATTCTCACCCTTACTCTTTGTCCTGCAAGTCACCTAGCTTTGATTAAAATCAATTTATTCCTTTATAAATCCCTAAGGATATCCTTTCCATTTATGTTATCTGATGGTTGTAAGCATTAAATGAAATTCTGATTTGAAAAGTCATTGATGACCATTTAGAACCATGTAAAGATGAGAGATATCCACTTGGTAAAAGATAATCTCTTTGAATTTCACACAAATGTGCACACAGTATGCCCAAGTCAGTAATTTTATGGATTAACAGTTTTCAGGAAAGCCGAGGGTCATTAGTAGGCTAATAAACATTATTTTTGCATCTTAGAATAAACGCACTCCAATTATTCAATTTTGATTTTTTAAAATTTATTCAATTTTGATGTTTCTGTTCATGAAATTTTTATGTCTGGACAGTGATGATAATATAACTTCAGGAAGGGAACTGTATTAGTCCGTTTTCATACTGCTATAAAGAACTGCTTGAGACTGGGCTGACTTTATAAAGGAAAGGGTTTTTCTTGGTTTGCAGTTCAACATGGCTAGCGAGGCCTCAGGAAACTTACAGTCATGGTGGAAGGTGAAGGGGAAGCAAGGCATCTTTTTCACAAAGTGGCAGGAATAAGAAGTGCTGAGCAAAGGGGAAAGAGGCCATTATAAAACTATCAGATCTCATGAGGACTCATTCACTATCATGAGAACAGCATAGGGAAACCTCCCCTGTGATTCAATTACCTGCACCGGGTTTCCCCCTTGATACGCGGGGATTATGGGGATTACAACTCAAGATGAGATTTGGGTGAGGACACAAAGCCTAACCATATCAGAAACCATATTACTCAAGAGAAGTTCTCTTGCTCACATCAACCATCTCTATATTCTAGCCTGTTGGAATTTAAAAATTCCAGGCAGAATGGAGCTTTTTGTTTTTTAAAAAAGAAAAAAAATCTATTACATCATCACAAAGTAAAGCCAACTTTAATTTGGATTTTACTTCCTCTACAAATATGAAATACAAAGGACATGTACAATAAGTTTTATGAAAAGCAAGAAGAGCGAGAACTGTAGAACTTGCTGGAAGTGTTAAGTCAGTTGATTGAAATGATAAAGGAAAAAGAAGCACAGGGCAAACAAAATGATGCCTCAGTTGTAGTTCAGGGAGAAATGACCCAGGGCAAAATGAACATGATTTGAATGCTCACTGCAAATCAGAGTTAGTAACCAGATCACTTTCTTTGTACATATTTTTCTCTTAATCTTGTATTTTCTCTTTTATTCCTCCTCTGGTACCCCTGCACTTTTATTTGAGAACTCTGCAGTTGACCTTCATGACTTCATTTTTCAATTCACATGCAACTATCACAAATTGAAAGACTAGCATCTGAACTCTAGTTCACAGAGAAGGAATTTTTTACTTTGATAATTCAAATAGAACTGACTGTTAGCCACTGAAAGAAAGATTTCATCCCTAAAAGCAAGTCAGGTGGACCCAGAAAGTGACTTTTCAAAAAAACTGGGTAAGCAAACATACCTTGCTGCTATTAAAGAGTGTATTTTCACAAACTAAACACTACTATCTCTATAGATTAAGTGACCTGCTAGTGACTTGCAATTTACTTAATAAAATATATTAGATAAAATCAGGAAATCAAGAAATCATTCAAGACAGAAAAATGCAAGTCTAATGTAAAGTAAATGTATTATATCAGGTATCAACAAGAATATATCTTAAAAGGATAAAGTTGACTGGCAAAAGTAAGTTATAAAATGATATATATGGTGTGACTATATTTATGAACATATTTATTTTTTAGAGACAGGGTATCTGTTTGTTGCCCAGGCTAGAATGCAGTGGTTCAATCATAGTTCACTGCAGCCTTGAATCCCTTGGCTCAAGTAATTCTGCCACCTCAGCCTCCTGAGTACCTAAGACTACAGGTGCATATGACCATACTGGGCTATTTAAAAAAAATTTTTTTGAGGTCTTGTTTTGGTGCTCTGGCTTGTTTCAAACTTCTGGCCTCAAGCAATCCTCCCACCTTGGCCTCTCAAAGTGCTGGGATTACAAGCATGAGCCCCCAAGGCCATACTGAAAGTATTTAAAAATACATAAAAATATTTTAAAATATTACATATACATTTGTGATAAAAGTATGATAGTATGTATGAAAATGATAACACAATTATTAGGGTAGTGATTACTTCAAGGGAGAAAAAGTTGAGGGTAAGTGGGACTTTACAACTTTTTTACATGAATATTAGTATTTTATTGAGAATTTAAAATGTTCTAAAGTTATTAAGCTCAGAAGTAGTAATGACCTCTACCAATAAACTTTATAGTCAAAGATAATTTGTACATTTTAATAAGTTCCTAATTATGGCATAAAAATTATCAAGACTTGTAAAATCAAATATAAAACATCTATAAAGGTTAAAATATGATGGGATGGTTTGTGACCAATACAGCACAATGTCTGCTTGTTGGTGATAGAGTGCAAATTATCCTGTAATGAAGCTATGCTCTTTTCCTCAAACTTATCTTATATTGCAAACTGTTGGTGCTCTTTAACCAATTTGGCCGCCATCATTTCGACTCTTGTCTCTAAAGTCAGGAAGCAGAGTAAGTCACCAAGTAATGAAATAATTTAATGTCTCAAAGAGCAACTTGTCTTGTTGCAATAAGACGATATGTTATGCTCATTCTAGATGTCTTAAGAAAAGATATTTCAATCAAGCACCAGATATTTCGACTTTGCAAAGGCAGAGCCTCTGTTCTGATTCCATTTTTAGAAAGAAATACAATTCAAATGGAAATTGCTTCTGGAGAAGAAAACAACATTGATTTTTAACCCATTTCAGGAAAATAAACATTGCAGAAGAGACTTTGAACATTTCAACTACATTCTACATGTGATAATTTAAGCTAAGTCAATACTGACAGTTACATGCAGATGCAACCTTTGTCTAAAATACTTATTCATCATTAGAATTCATTTGTTTTTGAAAAGAGTTATCTGAAGCAAGTATGGCAGCATATTGTCATCTGTTGTATCTAGACAGTATTTTCATAGATGTCTTTTTCATTATTTTCTGAATGTTTGGAATATTTTGAAATTAAAATTAGAATCTCTCTGTAATGTGTGTATTTTATGGTGAAGTTTTCAATATACACCCTTTAATACATAGGTTTGTTTTCTAAAAGGCCAAAGTAACACCCAAATACAGAGAATGTCATCTGTACATTTAGGTAGAATATTTGTAAATGATATGCATTGCTATTAAGTGAAGTGACAAAGTATAGCACAAACGGTATGAACATGGTCAGATACAGTAAGTTCCACTTCAGAGGTTTAATGTCTGACTTCCTTGTTCTTTGTTCTTGAGATCAACTTCTTTGTCCCTTCTCCTAAGCCACCTGCTCTGTAAACAACTTCTCCCACCAGTCCCAATCTGTAATTCACATCTTTTCCTTATTGGGAAAGAGTCCTCTTGTACTTCTCTTTTACCCATTCTGTAAACTGCCCCGCCCACTGAAACTACCCTTCCCACCTTTACTGCACCCTGACATGCCCAAACATGCCTTGTACTGGGTAACAGACAGCCTCTCTCTTCCCACCTAATTAGTCATATTCAGTTTTTAAACAGTTGCCAGTAGGGTCAGTTCAGATTTTGTGGTCTGACTCCAGCAAATGGGGACAGGACACAGAAGCAAGGACTAACTGCATTAGGGATAAAAACCTTTTCCCTTCTTTGTTCAGTGTGCTCTCTCATTGGCCAGAAGTGTGAGTGGCACTCTTCTGCAGAAGTAAATTTGCCTTGCTGAGAAATCCCTTGTTTGAGTGCTAGTTTTCCTTGTGACTCTGAGCTCTTGTTTCTAACAACATGAGCCTTAGAATGTGATGAACCTAGGATTGAGTTCCAACTCCAACATTTAATAGCTTGAGAAAGTGGTTTAACTTCTTTAGGCTTCAGTAAAGTGGGAACAAAGTGACCCTACCCCATTGGGTTGTTGAGAAAACTAAATATAATAATATAGATTAAATGCTCAAAAAAGTGACTGATAGAGTGACTATTTAATAACTGGTAACTATCAGTGAGTCTATCATTGTCATTATGGAATTTTTGCTTGTATTTATACATTTTTGGAAGGACATTCAATTTTTATAGTTAATGTTTTGTTTTTGATAAAATAGCAACATGGGAAGTTGACAGATGGTCAGGTCTTAATAAGCCCTTCACCAAAAGTGGTTACTGGCCTATGTATTCTTTCACCAAAGGTGGTTACTGGCCTATGTATTTATGTGACCCTTCTTGCTTCATACCTACTTCTATATTGTCAAAATAATTACTCTCTTCCTGATTTTTCAGGAAAGATGTAGCATTCTCCGGAGTGTGTAGGAGCATGGCAATATAAAAAGAATTCCTCAGTTGTTACCAGCTATTATGCACTGTTTCCATTACAGAGTATCTCCATGGGTGATTAGAAGTTTATGAATACAAATCTCAGTAACAGTAGTCATCAAGCTTGAGGGAATGTTTAACATCTTTGTTTTAAAAGAATTCCAGAGAGGTCAGTTCATTTGATCAATGTCACAAAATGAGTTACAGGTGAAGCTAGGTCTAGAATTAGAGCTTCTTAACACTTTATTTTTTATTTTTCTTTTTCTTTTTTTTTGTATTAGGCTTTAAAAACAAGTATGTGTAAAAATAAGATTGTATATAAAAAATGTGAATTATGGGCCATTACAACGTCCTTTGTGAGAAATGTGAATTTCAAGGAAATAAAAGAATGGCTAGGTGCTAGCAGTGATTCTAGGCTTTTGTGTGATTTTGTAGGTAAAGAAATGGGACATTGGGAGGCCAAAGTGGGCAGGTCACCTGAGGTCAGGAGTTCAAGACCAACCTGACCAACATGGAGAACCCACGTCTCTACTAAAAAATAACAAAATTAGCCAGGTATGGTGGTACATGCCTATAACCTCAGCTACTTTGGAGGCTGAGGCAGGAGAATTGCTTGAATCCAGGAGGTGGAAGTTGCCGTGAACTGAGATTGTGCCATTGCACTCCACCCTGGGTGTCAAGAGTGAAACTCTATCTCAAAAAAACAAAAAAAAAAAAAAGAAAAAAAGAAAAATGGGACAAATTAGAATGAGTGGGAATCTAAAAAAAAATAGTGATTTTGTGGAGTGATATTTTTTGCTTGAGTTGATTTTAATTCTTAGTTAGAGTTCCTTATAAAGACAGTCCCCAAAACCTCAAGAGCTGTTGGTGGCCATTTTTCCACTGTGTGGAGGACACTAATCTACTTCAGGAGAAAAGAAAGAAGCCGCAGTAGAGGGAGAGCTGAGAGAAGCAGACTGAATCCTAATGATACTTAAGCCTCTCTAGTTCCAGCAGTTTCTAGAGTCCAACCTCAACCCTGTCCTTTTCATGACTTAGTTTTTCTGTGAAACACTCTAGTGCCCTCTAAAAAATTTCCTTTCTGGCTTAAGGTAGTTTGCTTTGGCTTCAGTAGGTTGTGCCCCAAATAATCCTCATAAATACAGCTTATATAATGTTATATTTTTAACAAAATACTTTGCCTTTTTAATTTACTCGTCTATTACAGATGGAAGAGACATGTGAGTTCACTAAGAGCTTACTAATCGTGTTCTCCTAGGCAAATAAAACTATAGGCAATAGGGAAGGATCTCATTGTCAAGAAAGGCATCTGTTGGTGGGATGGCAGTGAGGACTTGATCAGATTGGCTTGATCCACAAGTGTGTAGCCAATCACTATATTTTGGTTCCCAAACTTTCAAAAGTTATTTGCTGGACTGAACTAATCTCTGTGTTAGAATAAGCAAAAGAGTTGGAATTCTACTCCAGACACTCTGTTGACCTGAAAATGAGGTGTGATGTGACAAATTTAGTATAAACTATTTCACACAGGATTGACTCAGAGGAGCAGATGGCTTTGAGAAAGAACTGTTTGTCATCCAACCAGTGTATTCACTGTTTAGCAAAGTTGGCAATGGGCTGTTAAACAAAGAGATACATTCTGTTAACAAAGCATTCTTTGTGGCCTCTTTCTGTCTTTCAGACATTCAAAGTTGATGCCTGTATATCCGATGTTTCTAATAACTACCTGGCCTTTGTTTGTTGTTTGGAGTATAACTGAAAATATTTTTTTTCATAGAAAAACTTGCTGAATATTTTTCTTTGGGAGCAGGTCTTTGTATTCCACTTCAAGCAGTGGAGAATAGTAATGTAAATATCGGCTGAACAGATTTGCTTGATTGAAGTACTAATACTTTCATTTGTGCAATACCAACTGTGTTACAGTATTTGTAGTCTCATTAAAAATGGACCACATTGATGGTGATGTATAGTAATACGCATATGCCAAGGTGAAACATGTATGACCTAAGAAGATTTTTTTAAAAATTAATCTTTGTGAGACTTTGTCTTAAAATTCATTTTCTTTAGACTTTGATTTTGCTTCTGACAGATAAGAAACAAAGTCATATTCCCTTAAAAGGCAATTTCCTGGATACCTATTGGCCTATTGGTAAAATGTATTTGCATCTTTGGAATAAAGGTACTGAATAGTGACATGGCATTATTTTTTAACTATTGGCTAGTATGAATTCATTAATTTGCTTATGTATGTAGGTCTGAGCAGATTAGTGTAGAGGAAAATATATCAGTGCCTGCTCTTCTTTGCTCAGATTTTTTTTATTGCCAGTATAATTAATTTGCAGTGAAGGGTATAATCTGTAATTTAGATGCTGTATCTGGGAAGGCAATGCTTTGTATCTGTGGTACCAAATGTATCTGCTAAACATATGATCACTGCCACTAAGATTTTTAGAATAAAATGGCAAACTGAAAATAGCAATGGAGATTATATGTTTATAATGTATTTCTTTACTCTTCTATGTTTCTGCAATTGAAATATTTGCTCATCACAACAGTCATCAACAGATACGCCAAATTAATCTAATGGTAATACAGTTCAGAACATGTTAATGTACTCCTAGGGGTGTGGAGAGAATAAAGTAAATAGGACAGCCTTTTCTCTTTATACTCATTTGAATTTTCCTTCTAATGGCTCTAACCTTGAAATTCTTTTCATGAGACATTTTGATGAGACTTTGTAGAATGGCAGAGATGTACTTAGCCTGTGGGTCAGACTGACCTGTTATCATCATGCAAATCACTTAGCCTCCATGCCTCAGTTTCCAAGCCTGTGAAATGTAGATTAAAATACCTACCTTGCAGTCGTTTTGTAAAGATAGAATGATCATAATATTTGTGAAGCATTTAAAACAGTGACCGAATATAGAAGTGCTACATGAAAGGCAGTTCTGATGATTATGATGGAAATAATAATCAAGGCGAAGATAATCTTGTTATTTTCCCAAGACAGTGAAAAGGGCAGCTTAAAATACTTCCACATTTACTTATTTGCAAAAAGAAATCTAACCACTTGGTCTTAATTTTTACTTATCCATCTGATGTGAGATTGCTATCTTACCATCATAAGACTTTTTGTGAGGTTCTGAAATTCAATGTATAAAAAACTTCGTGATCATATGAATTTGATATGAATTTGTCTGAATTACAGATAAGAGGATTTGTAGGATTTGAGAGAGATGACTGAAAGTAAGGGCATCTATTCTTTTTTGTTTTCTCCAGGTCTTGCCTCCCTGTGCAGAAGCAAGGGGATCAGAAACCCCATTTTCACTACCTGCCCGCTGGTTTAGCTAAATGAATGCTCTCATCTGGGGCCACAGTCAGGGGCAAGAGATATAAGCAAAGGATTCGTTTGTACTTAGTTGCACCATCAGAGATGTCAAGTGGTAGAAATGGCCAGAAGGGACAGTGTGAAGTGTCCATAGCAC
>NW_012111364.1:5822155-5822877 GCF_000951035.1 Colobus angolensis palliatus
ATTCTAAAAAAAGTTTGTTATTTCAAAAGTGACTAGGGAATCAAACCTAATGTATTTCCTTAAAAAATAACTCAAGTAATTGGGAAAAATTAATGATCATGTTCATATCCAGTTTATATACAATTACTTTTGCTGCTACAGGGTTTTATTTTTATTTATTTTTTAAAATTATACTGTAAGTTCTGAGATACATGTGCAGAGCGTGCAGGTTTGTTACATAGGTATACACGTGCCATGGTGGTTTGCTGTACCCATCAACCCATCATCTACATCAGGTACTTTTCCTAATGCTATCCCTCCCCCAGACCCCCCATCCACTGGCAGGCCCCAGTGTGTGATGTTCCTCTCCCTGTGTCCATGTGTCCTCATTGTTCAACTCTCACTTGAGTGAGAACATGCAGTGTTTGGTTTTCTGTTCCTGTGTTGCTTTGCTGAGAATGGTGGTTTCCAGCTTCGTCCATGTCCCACAAAAGGACATGAATTTATCCTTTTTGATGGTTGCATAGTATTACATAGTGTATATGAGCCACATTTTCTTTATGCAGTCTATCATTGATGGGCATTTGGGCTGGTTCCAAGTCTTTGCTATAGTGAATAGCGCTGGAGTAAACATACTTGTACATGTGTCTTTATAGCAGCATGATTTATAATCCTTTGGGTATATACCCAGTAATGGGATTGCTGGGTCAAATGGTATTTCTGGTTCTAGATCCTTGAGGAAT
>NW_012111364.1:5828639-5831449 GCF_000951035.1 Colobus angolensis palliatus
TGTGTCTTTTAATTGGGGCATTTAGCCCATTTGCATTTAAGGTTAATATTGTTATGTGTGAATATGATCCTGTCATTGTGACATTAACTGGTTATTTTGCTCATTATTTGATGCAGTTTCTTCCTAGCATCGATGGTCTTTAAAATTTGGCATGTTTTTGCAGTGGCTGGTACTGGTTGTTCCTTTCCATGTTTAGTGCTTCCTTCAAGCACTCTTGTAAGACAGGCCTGGTGGTGACAGAATCTCTCAGCATTTGCTTGTCTGTAAAAGATTTTATTTCTCCTTCACTTATGAAGCTTAGTTTGGCTGGATATGAAATTCTGGGTTGAAAATTCTTTTCTTTAAGAATGTAGAATATTGGCCTCCACTCTCTTCTGGCTTGTAGAGTTTCTGCTGAGAGATCCGCTCTTAGTCTGATGAGCTTCCCTTTGTGGGTAATCCGACCTTTCTCTCTGGCTACCCTTAACATTTTTCCTTCATTTCAACCTTGGTGAATCTGACAATTATGTGTCTTGGGGTTGCTCTTCTTGAGTAGTACCTTTGTGGCATTCTCTGTATTTCCTGAATTGGAATGTTTTCCTTCCTTGCTAGGTTGGGAAAGTTTTCCTGGATAATATCCTGAAGAGTGTTTTCCAGCTTGGTTCTATTCTCCCCATCACTTTCAGGTACACCAATCAGACGTAGATTTGGTGTTTTCATGTAGCCCCATATTTCTTGGAGGCTTTGTTCATTTCTGTTTACTCTGTTTTTTCTAAACTTCTCACTTAATTTCATTCGTTTGATCTTTAATCACTAATACCCTTTTTTCCACTTGATCGAATTGGCTACTGAAGCTTATACATGCGTCATGTAATTCTCGTTCCATGATTTTCAGCTCCATCAAGTCATTTAATGTCTTCTCTATGCTGCTTATTCTAGTTAGCCATTCATGTAATTTTTTTTCAAGGTTGTTATCTTCTTTATGATGGGTTCAAACATCCTCCTTTAGCTCAGAGAAATTTGTTATTACCGATCTTCTGAAGCCTACTTCTGTCAACTCGTCAAAATCATTCTCCATCCTGCTCTGTTCCATTGTTGGTGAGGAGCTGCATTCCTTTGGAGGAGAAGAGGCACTCTGATTTTTAGAATTTTCAGCTTTTCTGCTCTGGTTTCTCCCAGAAACCAGGTTTTATCTACGTTTGTTCTTTGATGATGGTGATCTACGGATGGGGTTTTGCTGTGGATGTCCTTTTTGTTATTCCTTTCTGTTTGTTAGTTTTCCTTCTAACAGTCAGGACCCTCAGCTGCAGGTCTGTTGGAGTTTGTTGGAGGTCCACTCCAGTCCCTGTTTGCCTGGGTATCACCAGCGGAGGGTGCAGAACAGCAAATATTGCAGAATAGCAAATGCTGCCTCATCCTTCCTCTGGAAGCTTCATTCTGACTGAATGAGGTTTGAGTCGGCCCCTACTGGGCGGTGTCTCCCAGTTAGGCTATTTGGGTCAGGGACCCAGTTGACAACTTGTGTGTTCTCAGAGCTCAGACTCCGTGCTGGGAGAACGACTACTCTCTTCAAAGCTGTCAGACAGGGACATTTAAGTCTGCAGAAGTTTCTGCTGCCTTTTGTTCATCTATGCCCTGCCCCCAGAGGTGGAGTCTACAGAGGCAGGCAGGCCTGATTGAGCTTTGTTTACCAACTCAAGCCTCAGCAATGTCAGATGCCCCTCCCCCAGCCTCGCTGCTGCCTTGCAGTTTGATCTGGGACTGCTATGCTAGCAGTGAGCAAGGCTCTGTGGGCATGGGACCCTCTGAGCCAGGAACAGGGTATAATTTCCTGTTTGCTAAGACTATTGGAAAAGCTCAATATTAAGGTGGGAGTGTCGCGATTTTCCATGTACTGTCTGTCATGGCTTTCCTTAGCTAGGAAAGGGAATTCCCTGACCCCTTGCACTTCCCAGGTGAGGCAATGCCCGCCCTGCTTCAGCTCACACTCAGTGGGCTGCACCCACTGTCCAACAAATCCTAGTGAGATGAACCTGGTAAAACTCAGTTGGAAATGCAGAAATCACCCATCTTCTGTGTCGCTCACATCGGGAGCTGCAGACTGGAGCTGTTCGTATTCAGCCATCTTGGAACCCGAGCCGACTCTTCAGTTTAATTAGATCCCATTTGTCAATACTGGCTTTTGTTGCCATTGCTTTTGGTGTTTTAGTCATGAAGTCTTTGCCCATGCCTATGTTCCTGAATGGTATTGCCTAGGTTTTCTTCTAGGGTTTTTATAGTTTTAGGTCTTATGTTTAAGTCTTTAATCCATCTTGAATTAATTTTTGTATAAGGTGTAAGGAAGGGGTCCAGTTTCAGTTTTCTGCATATAGCTAGCCAGTTTTCCCAACACCATTTATTAAATAGGGAATCCTTTCCCCATTGCTTGCTTTTGTCAGGTTTGTCAAAGATCAGATGGTTGTAGACGTGTGGTATTATTTCTGAGGCCTCTGTTCTGTTCCATTGGTCTATATATCTGTTTTGGTAGCAGTACCATGCTGTTTGGTTACTGTAGCCTTGTAGTATAGTTTGAAGTCAGGTAGCATGATGCCTCCCACTTTGTTCTTCTTGCCCAGATTGTCTTGGCTATACATGCTCTTTTTTGGTTTCTTATGAAATTTAAAGTAGTTTTTTATAATTCTGTGAAGAAAATCAAGGGTAGATTAATGGGAGTAGCATTGAATCTATAAATTACTTTGGCCAGTATGGCCATTTTCACAATACTCGTTCTTCCTATCCATGGGCAGGGAATGTGTTTCCATTGGTTTATGTCCTCTCTTATTTCCTTAGGC
>NW_012111364.1:5838305-5839413 GCF_000951035.1 Colobus angolensis palliatus
TGTTCAGTTTCCATGTAGTTGTGCAGTTTTGAGTGAGTTTCTTAATCCTGAGTTCTATTTTGATTGCACTGTGGTCTGAGAGACTGTTTGTTATGATGTCCGTTCTTTTGCATTTGCCGAGGAGTGTTTTACTTCCAGTTTTGTTGTCAATTTTAGAATAAGTGCGATGCGGTGCTGAGACGAATGTATATTCTGTTGATTTGGGGTGGAGAATTCTGTAGATGTTTGTTAGGTTTGCTTGGTCCAGAGCTGAGTTCAATTCCTGAATATCCTTGTTCATTTTCTGTCTCGTTGATCTGTCTAATATTGACAGTGCGGTGCTAAAGTCCCCCACTATTATTGTGTGACAGTCTAAGTCTCCTTGTAGGTCTCCAAGAACTTGCTTTATGAATCTCCTCTGTTGGGTACATATATACTTAGGATAGTTAGCTCTTCTTGTTGCGTTGATCCCTTTGCCATTATGTAATGCCTTTCTTTGTCTCTTTTGATCTTTGTTGGTCTAAAGTCTGTTTTATCAGAGACTAGGATTGCAACCTCTGTTTTTTTTTTTTTTCTTGACAAATATTCCTCCATCCCTTTATTTTGAGCCTATGTGTGTCTTTGCATGTGAGATGGGTCACCTGAATACAGCACAGTGATGGGTCTTGACTGTTTATCCAGTTTTCCGGTCTGTGTCTTTTAATTTTGGCATTTAGCCCAATTACGTTTAAGGTTAATATTGTTATATGTGAATTTGATCCTATCATTATGATGCTAGCTGGTTATTTTGCCCATTAGTTGATGCAGTTTATTCATGGTGTCAATAGTCTTTGCGATTTGGTATGTTTTTGCAGTGCCTGGTATGGGTTGTTCCTTTCCGTGTTTAGTGCTTCCTTCCAGCACTCTTGTAAGGCAGGTCTGGTGGTGACAGAATCTCTCAGCATTTGCTTGTCTGTAAAGGATTTTATTTCTCCTTCACTTATGAAGCTTAGTTTGACTGGATATGAAGTTCTTGGTTGAAAATTCTTTTCTTTAAGAATGTTGATTATTGGCCTCCACTCTCTTCTGACTTGTAGAGTTTCTGCTGAGAGATCTGCTCTTAGTCTGATGGGCTTCCCTTTGTGGGTAA
>NW_012111364.1:5840617-5841265 GCF_000951035.1 Colobus angolensis palliatus
CCCCTCTGCTGCAGGTCTGCTGGAGTTTGCTGGAGGTCCACTGCAGACCATGTTTGCCTGGGTATCACCAGCGGAGGCTACAGAACAGCAAAGATTGCTTCCTATTCTTTCCTCTGGAAGCTTCATCCCAGAGGGGCATCCACCAGATGCCAGCCAGAGGTGTCCTGTATGAGGTGTCTGTCGACCCCTGCTGGGAGGTGTCTCCCAGTCAGGAGGCACGGGGGGGTCAGGGACCCACTTGAGGAGGCAATCTGTCCCTTAGCAGAGTTTCAGCGCTGTACTGGGAGACCTACTGCTCTTTTCAGAGCTGGCAGGAAGGAACATTTAAGTCTATTGCAGCTGCACCCACAGCTACCCCTTCCCCAGGTACTCTGTCCCAGGGAGGTGGGAGTTTTATCTGTAAGCCCCTGACTGGAGCTGGTGTCTTTCTTTCAGAGATGCCCTGCCCAGAGAGGAGGAATCTAGAGAGGCAATCTGGCTCCAGCGACTTTGCCAAACTGCGATAGGCTCTCCCCTGTTCCAACTTCCTGGAGGCTTTTTTCACACTGTGAGGCGAAAACCGTCTACTCAAGCCTCAGTAATGGCAGATACCCCTACCCCTACCAAGCTCGAGTATCCCAGGTCAACTTCAGACTGCTGTGCTGGCAG
>NW_012111364.1:5841315-5850478 GCF_000951035.1 Colobus angolensis palliatus
GAGAATTTCAAGCCAGTGCATCTTAGCTTGCTGGGCTCCTTGGGGGTGGGATCCACTGATCTAGACTGCTTGACTCCCTGGCTTCGGCCTTCCTTTCAGGGAAGTGAACGGTTCTGTCTCGTTCACGTTCTGGGTGCCACTGGGGTATGAGAAAAAACTCCTGCGGCTAGCTGGGTGTCTGCCCAAATGGCTGCCCAGTTTTGTGCTTAAAACCCAGGGCCTTGGTTGTGTAGGCACCCAAGGGAATCTCCTAGTCTGCAGGTTGCAAAGACCGTGGGAAAAATATAGTATCTGGGCCAGAGTGCACCTTTCCTCACTGTACAGTCTCTCACAGCTTGCCTTGGCTAGGGGAGGGAGTTTCCCGATCCCCTGTACTTCCTGTGTAAGGCAGTGCCCCACCCTGCTTTGACTCGCCCTCCATGGCCTGCACCCATTGTCTAACCAGTCCCAATGAGATGAGATGGGTACCTCAGTTGGAAATGCAGAAATCACCCACCTTCTGCATTGATTTCTCTGGGAGCTGAAGACTGGAGCTGTTCCTATTCGGCCGTGAGGCCGGCCACCTCCAGGGTTTTATTTTTTAATGGAAATTTGAGGTTATTTTTTAACTTTGCAGTGCCTGGACCATACTGAACACTGAATACTGTAGTACTCTTTTCAAAACCATTAGGTAGCCACTTTAACTTATAAATCTTAATAAAATCTGTAGCTATGAGGACCAAACCGTTTCTTTTGAAGTGTATAAATTGTCATTATGAAAACATTTCCTAATTTATGATAAATTCGTAGTGATGTATACATTCCGTCTCACCCAGTTGTCCTTATCATCGATGTTTTTGAGATTGTTGGGACTGTCTTGATACGGAATATATAAACCTCTGACATTTTCAGAGATGGAAGCTGTGCTCATTTCATCATATGCTGACTATGTTCCAGATCTAATCTCAGTAGATTGAATTATTTAGTCCAGTTCTTTACCTCTTTCTAGATCCATAGCCTTTGCCGTGGAAACTTTACTGTTGTCCTTCCCTAACCTCACAGTGGATAGTGTACACCTTCTTTTCCCTTGCATTGACAGAAAAGCCTTGACATGTGCCAACTTGCTCTCTTGAGCTTGTACCACCCCTAGGAGCCTGCTAGCCCAAGATGAGGATGAGAAACACATGAAGCAGAGCTCTTCTAGCTGACCTGACACTCAAGAATGTTAAAAACAAAAACAATGTTTATTGTTTTATACCATTGAGATTTTGAGGTTAGTTGTTTTACAGTATCTTGTAGCAATAGCTAATATTTCTGTGGGCTTGAGCAGCTTGTAGGAAAAGGTTAAATTAAAAACTAATGAATACTGAAAAAGCAGTCTCTAAAGAATCAGTCTTGAAATTTATGTATTTTATGTCTAAGTAAAATTCATCTTATACATTTGATATACCAGAGGTTATATAATGAACATAGGATAGATCATTGATTCCTATTGTCCTATGTATTCTACTGATAAAATAAAAATGTAGAAATAATTAGAATATGGGTGATAGAGTTGCATATGATAAAATAACCTAAGAAATTATTTACTTGAATATTCACATTTTTCCTAAAATTATGCCAAATAGCCAAAAATTAAATTGGCCATGAGATAGCTAGAGTTGCCCCTTCAAGATTACTTACATGAGAAAACAAAAAGAGGATTATGTAGGTCTCCCAATTTATGCTTTGAGATAAAAGAAAAATTCTAATTTGCAAGCTTTATTATTTTTGATTGTTTGTTGCTATTAAATAAAGGACAAGTTATTTTAATCTTCCTTAATATTTTCTATATTTAGAGAAGGAAGTCTATGAGATTTTAAGATAAGTACCAGCTCTAAATAACAGAGGCATATAAAAAAACAGTTTGATTGCATTGATATTTTCCTCTTGTGTCATTAGTATAAACAGTTTTAAATATATTTACCATTTTAAACCCATAACTCTATTCTTAAATCTCTTGTCACTTTTACTTTATAAATAAGCTAATCTTCTTTGATAAGTATAACTTCACTGAAAATGGAACTACGTAGGATCGCTAGGATGCAGGCTCAGCGAGGGCAGAGATTTTGGTTTTGTTCACTAATATGTTGTTCCCACATCTTGAACACCAACAGGCACATAGCAGTCACTCAATTAAGTATTTGTTGAATATAATGGGTCTCTCTTGGACTCACCTAAAGACACTTTATTGTCTGAACTCACTTTTTGGAGGGCATTATACAATGACGTTCTGCACAATCCAGTGTTTATGAGGACTAGCACCAGATTTTACTGATTAAATGACTAAGAGTAGCTGAAAAAAGCCTGTTTCCTACCAGTTTTCTGTGTGCACACATGAGAACATACCAGCCATTGCTGTCTTTTTCTTCTGAACTTCGAATTCTCCAGAACTCAACAGATAGTTCTCTTTTGCTGAGTAGAGATACCAGCTATTCAGTATGTTAGTGACATACTTTCTATCATGTAATCTGCTTATTTTCTTTTCTGTTGCTTCTCCATAATCACAGATAATTTGCCTAGGAGGAGTTTAACTTTTTCGCCAAAGTCTGATTTCATTTCAGAAGAGTGAGTCGCTTCGTAAGAGTAATGTGATGGTTGGCCACTTCTCACTACAGTACATTTAAAGTTTTTTGTTTTGTTTTGTTTTGTTTTTTAACGGAGTCTTGCTCTTGTCCCCCAGGCTAGAGTGCAATAGCGCGATTTTGGTTCACTGCATCCTCCGCCTCCTGGGTTCAAGTGATTCTCCTGCGGCAGCCTCCCAAGTAGCTGGGATTACAGGTGCCTGCCACCATACCCAGCTAATTTTTGTATTTTTAGTAGAGACGGGGTCTCACTGTGTTGGCCAGGCTGGTCTTGATCTCCTGACCTCAGGTGATCCACTGGCCTTGGCCTCCCAAAGTGCTGGTATTACAGGCATGAGCCACAACTCCCGGCCGGGTTCTTTTTACCTTCATCTGGCCTCCCTTCCATGTTGTTTGTGCATTTTACATGTACCTAAAAAAATATTGCACAGGCTTCATAGCCTAAAGTGTTATTTATACTATAAAGTATAAATAAATGACTATTTTAGCTCTTGTTAATAATAGTAACAATAATAGTGGTAAATACTGATTATGTATTATGTACCAGACTCTATCCTAATCACTTTAAATAAATAGCATCATATAATCCTCATAACACCTCAGGAAAATGAGTCTCAATGAGGTCAGGTAACCTTTCTGAAGTCCCACTTAGATTGTCAAGCTGGCACTGGACATGTCTGGGGATTGGCATGTAAACTCAGGCATTTCTACAGCATGCTATCCAGTAATAATTAATTGGTCACCCTATCCTTTAGCCTAGTACTGTCCAATAGAACTTTCTGTGATGATGGAAATGTTCTATATAAGGTGCTGTCTTATACAGTAGCCACTAGCTGCATGGGGCTTTGGTGCACTTGAACTATTACTAGAAAAACTGAAGGGCTATTTTAATTTAAATTTTAATAGTCATAAGTGGCTAGTGGCTACTGTTTTAGATAAGCAAAGCTCTAAGCACTATTATACTATCTTCTATATAAAAATTTGAGTGCATAGTTGTTTTAGAGGTTGTGTTTAAGTTGGGGATACAAATATAAAATTGATACCTTCCCCTCTCAAATGAGATATGTATTTTTTCTTTACTTTTTCCTCCTTTAGGTGACTGTCTTTATCTTAAGCACATAATATAGCCTTTTGGTTTTAAGGGCTTATTGAATTAGAATCTTAATGAAACAGAGTGGTTACAGGTGATTTGGGGGCACACAGGGCTCTGTGAACCTCATGGACACCATGACTAGGTCAGTGCTGAGAATGTTCACATTCAACAAGCTTTGTTGGTTCAGTTGTTAAATATTGGAGGCCCCTGCTCAAACTAGGAATACTGGCAGCCTTCAACAAATTAGCTGAGAAAAAACTGAGTCCAATAAGTACGCTTATATATATGCTAGGCATATATGAATATTAGTTATTTATTCATCTATTCACTCATTCAGTAAATATTATTAGGCATGTACAATGTACAAGGCTGAGGATATACCAGTGACCAAAGTTATTGTCCTTATGGAGCTTACATAGTATTGTGGGGCAGGGGGTAGAGATGGTTGTACAGAGAATGAACAGATAAACCAGTAAATATGAAGTATGTTTGATAATAATTGCTGTAGAAGAAAATATGGTATAGTAAGAGGGTTAAGGAGTACTGGGGATGGAAATTTTAGCAGGTTGGTTCTATTTCATATATGGTGGCCAGAGAAGGCCTCATTTTAAGGAAAGAGCTGAAGAAGGTGAGAAAGTGCCATGCCATGCAAATATAAGGCTTTATGGCTGAATGTTCTAGGGAAAAAAGGGCAAAGGCAAAAGTCTTGAGTTGGGAGTCTGACTGATATGTCGGAACTACAGAAGATTCCAGTGCAGCTGGTGACTGTGAGTGGGATAGGTGAGGATGATGTGGCAGGAAGGGCAAGATAAGTTTAGAGAGAGAAATCAAAGAGGTGTAAAGGAGCCACATTTTGTTGGGTCTTGTAAGGATTTTGGCTTTTACCCTGAGTAAATTTGAATAGAGAACTGACATGATCTGAGTTTGGATTGATAATCAGTGAAAAATCTATTCAAAATGAACAAATATAGCTATCTACATTCCTTTGAGAGCACATCAACTGCTTATATTTCTGGTAGATATCTCTGCACTTGAGACTTTAATTTTGGTCCTAAGGAAATAGAAACAGCTACCACAGTGGCTGGTGCTTAGAGAACTGAAGGGGCATAAAGCCTGTGCTGCTGCTAAGGAAGAGTGAGAACCAAATTCAAGGCCTCAGAGGAAAATATTCTAAGAAGAGCTCTCTAAATGGTACAGAAACTCCCCTTCTATGTGTCATTCCTTTGGATCCACAGTTCTTTCTCTGGAGTAGTTTGTTTGGATTTAGTAAATATTTATTTAGTATTTAATACTTTCTAAGGGTTTTATAAATATTAACTAAAGAATTCTCTTAACAACCTTTGAGATAGATAGGTTCTACTCTTCCAGTTTTTCAGAAGCAGGCTGAAGCAACATTTTTCTGGGAGCTCAACAAGGTATGTAGGGGTAACTAGAGGTAAATTCCTGAATGGGAGGCTGAACAAGACGGTCGTTAAGGTTCTACAATATCAGCTGTTCTGTGATTGCAAATGTGGCAAAATTATATGAGATATTTTCTAGGTAAAATAAAAGCAAAAATATTGGATAAAATGTTGCATCTAGTGTTAAAATGTACCTGAAATTCTGATAGGAAATATTACTTTGAGCCGTAATTGAAGCTCTAGTCTTCCTAAAGACCCATTGTTATTACTGTTAATGATTAGCTTTTGACCAGTGAATTATGTGAAAATTCAACTGTTTTGCCAGCTCTCTCATTACTTGGTCCTGCTTGCACACCTGTCATAATCCATGCTCCAAAACACAGTATAATTATAGGATTCAAGTGCTGCTCTCTGTCCAAACTCTTTAAGGTGCTAAGCTTAGAGCTTTGAAAATGCCACCACCTACTCTGAAGCAAAGAAAATATTTCCTAATTGGGGCCTGACTTTTTCAAACAGAATCACTTGAAAAGGAAACCCACAAAAAATAATAAAGGTTATGACTATGGGTTATAATAAAAATCTCTTAAGAAAATAAAATATCTGAATGTATATAGTACTGAATTTTCTGTCCCAAATGAGACCTCAGTGATTAGTGTTCTGAGAACATAAGGAAATCTGGCCTGATGAAGAAAACTGAAATGTGTTACTTTCCTAAATGCCACTCAAAAGTGTGTAAGGAAGGCTGTAGTAAGTCTCAAAGGACCAGAATATGAGAAAAGAAATTCAATAATTTAAGTCAGCTTTATTGATAGAATTAAATTTATGACAAAATGACCTTTTCCTGTTTCTGGTCTGTGATTGTCTACACTAAAATGGTAACACTTTCACATTGTCTGGTTTTGGCTCTAACCCTTCTTTTCAATGACTTTCCTTAATTAACAACCATGATTGTTTTGTTATTGAAAGTGGGTGATGTATTGAGGGGATCTGTGATAGAGACTGCTAATTGTCCCCCAATATCCAATTCATCTCTTCTTCCTTTTAGCAATTAAATTCCACGAGTTTTAGTGATCATGTGTTTGCCCTGCTGGTGTGTACTCTTCTGCCTTCTTTGCATCTCAGGGTGCCCATGGGACTGTGTTCTATAGAGTCCTAGTGAAATGATATGTGTTACTTCCAGGTCATACCCTTGAGAGGAAACTTCTTGCTTTCTACTACCTTTCTGTCCTGTTTGTAGAGGGAAAGATAGGTGTGGGAGCAGTGAATTAGCTTCAACTTCAAACATGTGGATGAAGAAAACATGGTAGGTATATCAGCCAGCATTCAGGTAAGGTAATGGAAACCAGTCTAGGTAGCTGAAGCAGAAAGGATGTAATACAGTGAATTAGGTGCTTACAAAATAATCACAAGGACTGGAAGAATGGAAACCAGAGAACTGCCACAGGTCAGCTGGCATTAAGATCAATCATTGTCCCTGTGAGGTGGAGGTCAGGCAGCTTCTTCTGCTCTTGTCCTCTCTGCTGTCCCCTTGGCTGCCTCATGCCACAAGAAAGTGGTGTTTAGAATGTGAATTCTGTTAGAAATTGCTTGAAAGCCACCACTGTATCCACCGTTATAAGAAGGTACTATTTACCTCTCTTCTACCTTCCAAATCTCTCATGAATGCCTCTCATTGACACAATCAACATTACATCCTAAACCCTAGCTGGTAGGGAATCTAGAAAGTATATTCATCTGCCTTCTGACCACTGTGATAAGGAGGTGAAAACACACTCTCGTTGTCAATAAACAAAATCCAGAACACTAAGATTAAATGGCAACAAGATAGAGGGAGTCTGGGTACCAGACCCTGTGGAGTACCCAACCAGTCCAGGACCATACACCGGGAGGTTAGATGAGAAAGACGATTGTCGCCCTTTAAAATCTGCTGTTATTTTGAGTCTTCTGTCACTCATAGCTGAATCTAATATTAATTCAAGTGTTCTTAGAAATGGGATGCTGCAATCAACTTTTGGTGTTGGATTAGTGTAAGTGGCCAGGTAACAGAACTCATTCCAGATTAGAAGTCTGGTGACCCCTATTTTGTCATTGCAAACATTTGAGAACGCCATCCCCAAAGGTCTCTTAGAAGGTGGTACATATGCCTGGTGAGGATAAGCTTTAAAAAGAGAAAATAGTAGGAGTAATTCAAAATGTTGGGTTTTGTTTTTGTTGTTGTTACTGCTTTCAACAAGGCTGTAGAAGTGAGATATTACTTGGGGTAGAATTGTCCAGGCTGCAAGCAGAGATAAAGGTAATATTACTATGCTGAACTCAATCATCTCTGCCTCCAGCTGGAATACAAACTGACAAAGAGTTTGATATTTAAAAACTTACAGGGTTGAAATAGCTGACTGATTCTATAACCCCAAATAAGGCAGTAACGTTAGCAGAAGGTAAAGCAATTTCCAAGCCAACTGTGATGGCAAAACTAGTGGCAAAGATCAGATCAAAAGTACTGCCTTTTCTCTCAAGCCTACACTGATGAAGTAAATTGTACTTCCCTTTCCATAAATCCATATATTGAAGCCCTAACCTCCAGTGTATTATATTTGGAGATTGGACCTGTAAGGAGTTAATCAAAGTTAAATAAGGTCATAAGGGTAGGACCATAATCCTATAGAACTGATATATTTAAAAGAAGAGGCAGAAATACCAGAGATCTCACTTTCTCCATGTGTATACACAGACATGAGGATACAGCAAGATGGTGGCTATCTGTAAGCTAAAAGAGAGGCCCCATCAGAAACCAACCCTGCTGACACCTGATCCTGAACTTCCAGCCTCCAGAACTGTTAGAAAATAAATTTCTGTTGTTTTAAGCCACCAAGTACGCAGTATTTTGTTATGACAGCCTGAGAAGACTAATACACTGACTTTTTCAAATATCCCCAAGGTAATAGCCTCATGGTCTGGCAATGGAAGATAGAGAAATGGGCAGGACTAGAGCCTAGTAATTGAAAACCAGATTCCTTGGGCCTAAAAACTATGCCTAGATAAGATTTTTGGATCTAGTCATTTTCACTTGGAATTGACTCAAAGTGAATACTCTTTGAGGGAACTGTAAATGCTGACCTTTGCACATCTCCACCCTAATTAACAAAACTGCAAAATTAACAGGACTGCAAAAGCTTGTAATTGTTCCATCTCTAATACAATCCTCAGATACACTAAGCTGCATCAGCAGGAAGCAGACTGTGAAATCTACACAGCCACCCTAAAGAGTAACCTCTAATGCCTACCTTACATGTGAACATGGGATATAATACAGCAGGAAGAAGCTCCCAAAGGGAAGAATTGAGGTCCAAGACATTGGACCAGGATGTTGCCTCCAGAAAGCAAGATCAAAATTACTAGATTACCTACTCAAAAAAGGGAGTCTTCATAATTCCTGGTCAGCAGGTTTTGATAGTTGTAAAGTACAAGTGATGGCAATGAACTTCCAATTTTCTGCTTTTTCTAGTGGGGAAAGCCAATTATTGCTTCACCATTGAATACCATAAAAGGCCAAATAATTTGTATTTTATCTTGTATTTTCTTTTTCCTTTTGAGATGGGGTTCTTGCTGTGTTGTCCAGGCTGGACTTGAACTCCAGGGCTCAAGTGATCCTCCTGCCTCAACCTCCCGAGTAGCTACGATTACAGATGTGAGCTATCCTATCTGGCTTTGTATTTTATTTTGTAGGTTGCTGGGCTATGAACTATCATATCCAGACTTGATGCATCACATCACCCAGACATCCTAGACTTTGAGCTGGTTGCTGAAACTGGATAGGACTTTGTCACTGGGTCCCTTGGAGAGGGGCAGGATGAGTTCCATGTATGGGAAGAGTAAATCCATGGGTGATGAAAGAGGCAGAGTTTGTCAGAGCCTGCTGATTGATAGCTGCTCCTTCTGTGATAGAACCCTCAGTTATTGGCTCAGCATAACTTAACATGGACTGCATTTCCCAGTTTACCTTGTTAATGAATGACTTTGTAACTCAGGTCTGGTCAGTGGTATTTAAGTAGAAATGTGATGAAATCTCC
>NW_012111364.1:5850528-5854149 GCF_000951035.1 Colobus angolensis palliatus
GATTACAGATGTGAGCTATCCTATCTGGCTTTGTATTTTATTTTGTAGGTTGCTGGGCTATGAACTATCATATCCAGACTTGATGCATCACATCACCCAGACATCCTAGACTTTGAGCTGGTTGCTGAAACTGGATAGGACTTTGTCACTGGGTCCCTTGGAGAGGGGCAGGATGAGTTCCATGTATGGGAAGAGTAAATCCATGGGTGATGAAAGAGGCAGAGTTTGTCAGAGCCTGCTGATTGATAGCTGCTCCTTCTGTGATAGAACCCTCAGTTATTGGCTCAGCATAACTTAACATGGACTGCATTTCCCAGTTTACCTTGTTAATGAATGACTTTGTAACTCAGGTCTGGTCAGTGGTATTTAAGTAGAAATGTGATGAAATCTCCTTAAAGATAATGTACATATGTGCTTTATCGCTTCTCTTTCACTTCCTTTATTCTATCACATATTTGTTGACACCACCATCCTGGGCTATGAGAGCTCATTGTTTTCCTCATTATTTATCTTTTTTTTTGTTTGTTTTCTAAAGAATTTTAGAATTGAGAAAAACAGCATGTAAAGCTTCAATGATTAGCCTATTGGCAGCATTGTAAAAGTTAGATTTTGCCAAACTTGCAAAGACAGGCATAATTCAGGATTTTCTCCTGAATTCACAAAAGGAAAAAAAATCATTCATGATGTTTTTCTATTACCTTTAATTTTGGTTGATACAAGCATCTTAGTTTTATGTATTCTGGAAATTATAGTAAATTTTCACTCAGTCTTACAAATAGTATTTTATACCTGCCTTGTAAATACATGACTTTTATTCCTTAAGAAAGAAGCAAAATAAATGTAGAGGAAGGATTTACTTATAATACAAAATACTTCATTCAATTGTTTCAATTAAGAAAGAAATAATTCAGTGTAACTATCTCAATCCCAGTTTATAGTCTTTATTTTTCTCTGGTTTCCTTTTTGCCTTAAGCAATGAAAAGGATTAATTCTGTTTAGCAATTTAAATAAAATTACTTGCTAAAAATCCTCTGCCAAGATCAGTGAAAGGGGAATTAGTTTTAAGCTGCCCTAATCAGAATATTTTTAAGAGAAAGACTATCAAGGAATAACTATTAACACTCTAGGTACATCCATTTTTATATAATTTATAATATATGTTTTCTCTTTAAAATTACTTTACAATTATCTAAAGTTCTTGGCCCTAGATTTGAATGACAAAATATATCACTAAAGATACTAAGTTCTTCAATTTGTATGCTAGTGTTCTATATCATTATATGGAATATGTTGTCTTTGGGTAAAACCAACTCACGAATATTATTAGTAAGTTCCTTTCATATTTCCGTATTTCTTCACTGATCTATTTTGGGGGTGATACTAACAGTTATGATTTGCTTTCTTTCATCCCAATGCTGGCAATAGTAGCCCAGATGCTCCTGCTCATATTTGAAAGTGGCTTTGTGGATATATTAACCATAGTTGTGATAGAATATACTTGAATTGTACAGAGTTGTATAGAGTTGTATAGAGTTGAGTTGAGACTCAAGTATATTCTATCCAGATAGGAAAACAGAAAAGGTAGGAAATAACGATACTTGAACAGGGAATCAGCACAGAGATATCTTCAGTATATTTCTGGATTTATCCAGCAATTTCCCAAAGAAAACTCAAAACACCAGAATATGTGTGGTTAAAAAATAGTATTTGTGTTAGGCATTCTTGTGTTGCTACAAAGAAATACATGAGGCTGGGTAATTTAGCATCTGACCCTGGTGAGGGACTCAGGAAGTTTGCAATCATAACAGAAGGTGAAGGTAAAGCAAGTATGTCACATGGTGAGAGGGGGAACAAGACAGCCAGGTGGTGGTGTGGGGGAAGACTTTTAAATGAGATCTCACATTAAGTGAGTGGGAACTCACTTATCACCAAGGGGATTGTGCTAAATCATTCATGAGGAATCCGCCCCCATGAGCTAATCATCTCCCACCAGCCCCCACCTCCAACATTGAAGATTACATTTCAACATGAAATTTGGAGGGGACAAACATCCAAACCATATCAATGTTTTTTCTCTTATCCTTTAGGGTTTATATCTTGAAAGCACTAGTTTTAACATTTCGTGTCTCTGTTCTCTACCTATCATATCACAATTGACTGAGGGCTGTCATTATTTTTTTAATCATTTATACCAAAGCTGAAACAGATCTCATGATTCCATGCCTCTCAATGGAGTAATATAAATTATTAGGCTCTATGTGTGTGTTAGGCTACAGTGGCATAATAACAGATCTGGTCACAAGAGGCCTGGAGGTATATTCAGGAAGGGAAATGTCTAGTCTTGAGAGCTGAAAAAAAAAATGAATACAGAATTCAGAGGCTGGGAAGCCAGAAGGAGTCATTAACTTCAATACCACAAATACAAGGCAAGCTCTTAATCTGTGGCAGGTGCTGCATGCTTTTTACCCTATTTTATATTATTTTCTGGGTGTTCTCTAAAAGGACTTTGGAGACTGCAGACTGCAGACAAATCCTCTCTGGCTAAGACAAGAATAGAATATTTAGTTACACAGAAATCTTCAGGGCGTGCCCTAGCAGCTTCTAAAAACAAAGGAGAATATCTGGGGTGAGGAATTTATTTTGGGAATTTCTGTCTTTTTGCAAGTAACACATACTAAATGATTTACCTTATTAATCCCAGAATGAATAATATTCTTTCTTACGTTTGGAATTTTCATTTCCCTATTATGCATTTTGACAATTTTCTGTTCATAGGCATAAACATGTGAGACTGAGAGTATTAAAGAAATTGTGTTTTGGCTGGGCGTGGTATCTCATGCCTGTAATCCCAGCACTTTGGGAGGCCAAGTGGGCAGATCACGAGGTCAGCAGATTGAGACCATCCCGGCCAACGTGGTGAAACCCTGTCTCTACTAAAAATACAAAAATTAGCTAGGCATGGTGGTGTGTGCCTGTAATCTCAGCTACTTGGGAGGCGGGAGGTTGCAGTGAGCCGAGATTGTGGCATTGCACTCCAGCCTGGTCACAGAATGAGACACTGTCTCAAAAAAAAAAAAAAAAAATTATGTTTCTATAGTATGAATTTTATATCTCTTTCTTAGATTGTGGCTTTTCACCAACTGCATATTTCTTATAATCGTGGTAGAAAAGACATTCTACCTTTTACAGTACTTGTGTCATACATTTGCTTGTGGTTTTGATCAGCAGGAAGAGGGGAACTATATCTTTAGAAACACATTTCAGTAGAGGAAAGTAAGCTATTATTTATCCAAGTTTCTTTTAATTGATGATTGAGAAGTCAGTTACTTTGCACTGAAAGCAGAGCTCATGGCTGTGACTCTGTAATCCTGTTCTCTGGCAGTGAGTTAGGAAGACAGCCCTAGTATCCTGAGGTGGGCCACTTAACCTTTAAAGGCTTTCAGTTTCTCATTGATAAAATGAAGGTAATAGTAGCACTTACCTCTTAGTATAATTGGGAGAATTGAGTTAATACATCTAAAATGCTTAAAAGGGTTAATAATACATACTAAACACTCAAATGTTTTCTATTCTTAAAATCTTACAAAAACCCTGTTCATTGGGGTACTATCAGCTTCGTTT
>NW_012111364.1:5854719-5856767 GCF_000951035.1 Colobus angolensis palliatus
TGGGATTACAGGCTTGAGCCACCGCGCCCGGCCAATGTGCTCCTTATTAATTTTAAAACTCAGCTAGAATTACTTTGCAAATGCCAATCCATAATTTGTTTTTATATTATACTTTTCTAGTTGCTTATAAACTATTCAACAAAAGCCAAATTATTTTTTTATAAACAGATTCCTATTTCCTACATTGGTGGTAGTTAAAATGAAATTACTACATTGGAGGCAGTATTTATATCAAAATAAAATACTGTGGTTTGTCATCATAATCTCATAAATACCTCAAGGTTAGCCAGTCAGATTTTAAAAACACAATTGAATTTTTATGCGTGTATGAATAAAAATAGTACTATATGTTACTCAAACTTCTCCTATAGATAAAAAGGAAATTCTGAAGTATGGGTGATTTTGTTCCAAACTTTGTGATTTATTTATATCACCTGAGCAATATCAATAAAAAATGACCTAAGCTCTGAGCCTTCACATTTTTGAAACAAGTAAATACACTTACATAATACAGGCACCCAAGTAAACAGACTTCCGATTAGTTATCTTCTTAGCTGTGCTAGAAAGGTTTAGGAGTTTTTACAAAAAACTCTTGCTTACATATAAATGAGAAGCCCATAGGTGACTGTCACAGTTTGTAAAATGGGACCATCCAGCAGAATCACCAGGCAATTGACATTTGCTGTGATCTCACTATGCTTGGAATACAGAAAACGTCATGAAAGGCAGGATTCTTTTCTTAAATCAACTCGGAGTAGAATATAAAGGAAAATATTAAAGTATTTCTAAAGCAAGAAATATTTTTGAGATGTTTTGAAAACGGGTGTCTTGATTTCACATTAAATGAAACAGTAAGTGGAGGTGAAATTAATCAAGGAAAGTGAGGAAGTGAAGTCTTGAATCAAGTTTAGAATAATGGAAACATCTTCCATTTATGAACTCTATTTTTGACAATAGATGAAAAGTCTTTCTGGAAAGATCTTTAAAAAGTGTGACTTGGGAAAAATTTTTTTATAGCTATTAGCATTTCTTTATCTGCTTTATTTTTTTTAAGAAAAATTTCAACTTTTATTTTTGATACAGGAGTACATGAGCAGATTTCTTACATAGGAATGTTTCATGATGCTGAGGTTTGGAGTATGGATCCCACCACCCTGGTAGTGAGCTAAGCATTGAGCACACATGGACATAAATATGGAAACAATAGATACTGTGGACTACTAGTGGGTGGAGGGAAGGGAGGTGGGTTAAACAATTACCTATCAGGTACTATGTTTTATGTTTTATTAAATATAAGAAACTGGTTTGTCTTTCCCTTTAGAATGTGACCTACTTCAAGGCAGGGATCATGTCTGTAGCCCCAGAATCTAGCACAGTGCCAAGTACAAATTGAAAACTAAAGAAATATTTGTGGAATTGGTTGTTCAGTCTCAATCAGCTCAATTGTACCAGATGTGGTACAAGATAAATTGTTTATATGGTGTGCATGCATAAGTTGTGTGTGTTTGTGTGTATGTGTGTGTGTATATATATATGTTTGGGGGCACTTTTATAACAAGTGGGATAGTGCGGGTTTTTGTAGGGTCAGAGAACAAAATTCTAGTCATAGAAATGGTACTTTGGGAACTAAAGAAAGCTTGACTTGTGCCCTAATGTTTTATTTCCTTCACTCAATTCCGAAATCCTCACTCAACATTGATGGTGCAGTGGGGACAAGATGAACTGATAAGTATCACTACCTAAATTATGATTGGAGAAAGTCTTGACCTGTATCTTAAAAGATACTTTGGAGTGGAAGAGTGGCCAGTGCAGACTGTGAGGCACAGGTGTTCCCTGCTCCGCGCTGGCAGTAGCCCGTTTCTGACAGGCTGCCGCATTGGGCACAATCTGAGGCTCCCAGGTGGTCTTCAAGGACAGCCTGCACTGCAGCCAACTCATTCTGCTGAGGTCAAGGAGAGAGGTTGGGCACACAACCAGGGATCCACAGCAGGTAGAAGTGAATTATTAGAGGGCAAGAGTTGGCGTTTGGGAAAATGATTCCTGACTAG
>NW_012111364.1:5858247-5879134 GCF_000951035.1 Colobus angolensis palliatus
ACTCATTTATTGTCTCTTAAATAAAATGAGGTTTAATAAAATTGAGAGAAACAAAAATGTGTATTGCAAAAGTCAGTTACTTGAGAAATGATATGGCACTGAGTGAAAAAGTATTTATTCTAATAAATGTTACTAGCAAACAACAACAACAACAACAAAAAAACACAAACCCAAACTCAAAAAACTAAAACAATAAATGTTATCAGCAGTTGTCTTTATTCCTCATCATGCCTCTTAGGTAAGTGCAGTTGAGTAGAATTGTATCTGTTGTATTTGTCATTATGAATAAAAATAAAATTAATCTGCATAGTTCTGATAATATCTTTCATATACATTATTGGTTAAATTCCAATGGAAGTCATATAAGAATTTACTTTGCACATTTATGTTGGTAAGCCTGATGAATTTACTCTTTTGTTTTCTGTTTTTTAATTTTGATAATTCTTAAACAGTCTTGGGTTTGCTAAATCACTGTCAGTATATGTTAAGAGGAAACTTTAGAAGTCAATGCTGTAATCCTTTTGGAAGACCTATTAAAATTTATTATGAAATCACACTTTTAATTATCAGGCTCTCTTTTTATCTTCTTTAATGCCCTGCTGGGGTGATTGAAACATGAACCTTATTTTAATGAGAATGTTTGTATATGGAATATGAAGCAGATTTTTAGATGGATATTTATATGAACCATTATATTTATCAATAGAAATACTGCTATTGTTTAAATGTCCCCTCCAAAACTCATGTTGGAATTTAATTGCCATTGTAACAATGTTGAGAGGTGGGACTTTTAAGAGGCAATTAATGCTATTCCTGTGGGAGTTGGTTAGTTACTAAGAGAGTCTGGACCCTCTTTTCTCTTTGTCTCCCTTGCTTACGTCTGCCTTTTGCATTCCACCATGGAATGATCCTGGCCAGAGGCTGGCACCATGCTCTTGGACCTGCTAGCCTCCAGAACTATGAGCCAGATAAATCTCTTTTCTTTCTGAATTGCTTAGTCTGTGGTATTCTGTTATAGCAGCAGAAAGCAGATGAAGACAAATACTTCTATTAGAAAATTTCATACTAATCTGTACATGGCAAGAATTAGAAAACAGTGTGAATCCATATAAATACTTCCTTGCAAATCAGTGAATATTTAGATGGAGGAATATGTATGCATATTTTTGACTTTGTTCAAAACCAAATGATTTGTTAAAACATATCATTGAAATGTCTATATACCAATTTTGGGAAGCATAAAACCTTTCTCTGTGATTGGCCAACTTTCCATGTAGCATTAAATCCCAAAAATACTATCAATTATGTCAATAATAAATATTTATATTTCTGAAGTATAACATGAAGTTAAGTGTGTTTTTTCCTGTACTTTGTTTTTGCAAGTGATGGAGGTGATGGCTTTTTCCATTCTAGAATGTTTGATGTCATCCAGAATGTTGTTGAGTCTTTCCGTTTTGCTACCCTCATCATTCTCTGTGGGTCACATCTCTGGATCCAGTGATCTAAAAAGTGAGATCTGTAGTATTGATGAGTGAACAGTGTGTAATCCTCTGGCAGCCACTCTGTCTTGAACTAAATGGAAACTTGGTGATATCATATATGCTCAGACAAATTTTCACAGAAGTTGGCACGCCTTTCTGACTAGACCCAGTTAAAAGTTGAATTGTACAAGTTAGAAAAAAATTGTTAACTCCAGAAAGATGAAAGAGAGTACTGTATTAATTTCCTCAGGGCTACTGCTGTTACAATTCATGATTCTTTTAAAGTATAGAATCCGGAGGCTAACTATTTTTGAATGCAGAACATTTTTCTGAATTAGTGTTGTGTTTTCAACATTTTATATTTTTAAAAAGTTACCCAGTCTTTTGTGATATTTATTTGTTATAATTACATTTCTAATTTTCAGTTCTTTTTTCTCTTGAAATTAAATATATTCTTTATTTAGTATGATTATGCAGTGCTTCCTTTTTCTTTCAAAGAACGAAATAAATTCTATCTAGCTCATAGGCACAAATATATAGAGATAAAGAGTTTTATTTGGTAGGTTTTACACATCAGGTTTATATTCAACCCAGGCTTGAAATGACCAAAATGTGTTATTGACTGATGGTGGTTTCAGTGTCCTACAAGAAATATTGATAAAGTCAGACCAGCTCTTACTTTAATGGTATGTAAAGTGACAAAGCAAGAATATTGAAATGTTAGCTTCAGTTTGATGTCTTGAAAGGAAAAACATTGTAATGACTTTTTATTTCACTTCCCATATGGAGACGTGATCCATTCAGATCAGGGCTCAGGACTGGTTCACAGGGAACTCCAAGATCACCTCATGACTTGGGTCAGTGAAAATATGAATTAACTCTTTATTTCAGTCACTGGAGAAAGGAGATTCAAATAATTAAGAAATTTCTTAGTCCCACATAGTATACACACACACACACACACACACACATTTTGTGTGTGTGTGTGCATGTAAGAGAGAGAGAGAGAAAGGGAAAGAGAGAAAGAAAAAGAGAGAAAGAAAGAGAGAGCGAGAGAGAGAGAAGTCTCATTCTGTCACCCAGGCTGGAGTGCAGTGGTGCAATCTTGGCTCCTGCAAGCTCTGCCTCCTGGGTTGAAGCAATTCTTGTGGCTCAGCCTCCCAAGAAACTGGGATTACAGTGTGTGCCACTATGTCTGGCTAATGTTTTTGTATTTTTAGTAGAGACGGAGTTTCACCGTGTTGGCCAGGCTGGTCTGAAACTTCTGGCCTCCAGTAATCCACCCGCCTTGGCCTCCCAAAGTGCTGGAATTACAGGCATGGTTGGGATTACACGCGTGAGCCACAACATCTGGGCCTCCCACCAATATTTATTCTCAGAAAGAAATAGTCACACTTGTCAGGTAATGTTTATCTGCTCACCCTCAGACACTCATATTTTAATTTTTACCCATTGGATCACTTTCATATTGCTTCTCTAATTTGTACTGCCTGTTTCTGTCCCCTCCAAATTCACACGTTGAAGCTCTAGCCTTCAGTGTGATGTTATTTGGAGGAGGGGTTTTGGGGGTAATTACATTTTAATTAGGTCATAAGGGTGGGATCCTCATGATAGAATTAATGCTCTTAAAAGAAGAGGAAGAGAAGGAGAACTTCCTGCAAGCCAGGAAGACCCTCACCAGGAAACACATCCTCCAGCACCCACATTATAGAACTTCTCAGCCTCAAGAACTGTGAGAAATAAATTTCTGTTGTTTAATACACCTAGTTCTTTGGTATTTTGTTGTAGCAGCCCCAGCAGACTAAGACAATGTTGACATCTATTGTCCATTGAAAAGCACCTTTACCCCACATTCTTGATTGTGTCTTTTCCTCAGTGCTTTCAAATAGCCAGACTAGCACACATCTTACATAATTAACCCATTAGACATTCAATATCATAGACTACATAATATTTGGCACTAAAGTCTTATTCATTTTAAACATTTTATGATTCTAAAGATTTTTAAATGTAGAAAACATACCAAATTTTGTATATTTTTTGTTTCCTGGGCAGTAAAATAGAAAGTGGTGTGTATTACCTGCATCAGCACTTTCTACAAAAGGATTTTAATTGTCTGAATAAGATTTTTTTCAATTTAAGGATTAAAATCTCAATGCTATTTTAAATGATGTAAAAAGTCTGGACGTGCTTTTCGAAAAGCTGTTTATTTCTTGGTACTGACTTAATAAAAATAAAGGCGAGGTATTTTAGTCCTATTAACATATATTTGAAAGAGATGTGCAGATTTAGATTTACGTCTACTGACACTGATGCTCTAGGAAGAAAAAAATTGATCCTCATCTCTCATCATATGTGTAGCGATTTAGGCCCTGAAATCTCAAACTAAGATGAAAACAGAAATCCAGTCTTCAAGTACACTTTGATCTTTGCTCTCAGCAGTGCTAAACTTCACCGTTGCCTCACGTAAAGAAAAAGAAAAGAAAGGGAAATAGCTTAATACAAAAGTTAATTTATATTAAATCATTTGCCATTTTGCTGGTTTTTTGCAACCTAAATTTTACATCCTGCATGTATTTTCTTTATGCATTAAAATGGGAAAATAAAACTTGATTTGTAAAGCAAAGAAATAATGACAGCAAACGGGGATTTTTTATTTGTTCTTTGGTGTGAATTGGCATAGGCATTATGATGAAGTTAAAACGTAGAGGTTAATTGAAAAATGAGATAAACAAAGCCCCTTGAAGGTCTCTGAATAATTTCGCCTGGCAGCATTGACAGTCTACAACCATGAGGCACTAAACCTACTCTGAACTGCTGGAGATTAAAAAAAAAACTAAAGTTAATTGTCTTTCTGTTCCTTCCACCTCATTTCAGCCCAATTATAACCGGGAAAAATCATTCTGCCTTATTTGCATTAATGCACCTCCATGGAAAAGTAGCTTAGACAGTGAATTTGATTTTTTAAAAATATTATGGACATATTTAAAATACCTACCACAATTCCCAAATATAAAATTGCTTGTGAAATTCCTGATGATAGTTCTCAAATTCTCCTAAGATGCCTTTAAATTATAGGTATTAAGAAAAATAGTTAACATATTGAGGGCTTCTTAAATACCAGAGCCTACCTTAAGAGCCACATGGGGATTACTTAATTTAATCCATACAACAACTCCATGATGTGGAGCTGATGTGGACCTTTTTACTGTCCCCACTTCACAGGTGAGTAAGCAGAGGTTTAGAGAAGTTAAGTAGAATATGCAAGGTCATGTAGCTAGAGCTGAGATTTTAACCTACGCAGTCTGACTTCAAATTCCTTGATATTATTGTAGATAGATGATACTTTATTATTATTACACTTACTTTGATTTCAATTTCGTAGATAAGTATCAATTAAACTGCCATTTCTTGAAGACAGTATGAAGACAGAAAAACTATCAGTACAGTGTGATATTATTAGTTCATTTACTCAGGTTTCTTTCATGGCAACTTTACTAGGAAGCTCATGTTCTCATTTCTATTATTAAATAGAAACATATTTAGGCTACTCCTGTTCAAACCTGCAAATCTGAAGAATGTTAGCCGTTTTGTCTCTAGCATAAAATCAAGCTAAGAGGTGTCAGTATTTTAAAGGGAATATTTTTTGTTTTAATAGTCATGCAATAGATATGATCCCAGTTAGAAAATTAGGTGTCTCCAGATATGGCTGATGTCTTGTTTTTTCTTGGAATGGTATGGAAATATTATTTTTATTCCTGTTAATTGACAGACTTGGAGAAGAAGCTGAATCTGTTCAAAACCATTTATATTAATAGGTACACTTATCCACAGAGGTCTTTATTTTCAAAGTGCTAGGCGCATAGCCCCCTTTTGTGCCTGTTTCTGGTGCTAAAGTGTTCATAATGATTAGGAGCATCTGGCTGCAAACTATTGTTTCTCATTAAAAGGACATGTCTCTGAAGCTTTTATGAATTCTTTGTGCTGAATAATGCAGACTGAGCATTTTGCCCTTTTCATAATTTGTAAATGTGTATTGTTGCTACTGCTTCTAGCCTAAGGTGCATGCTTGCTTGTTGCTGAGCTTCTGAGCATCTAAATATGAGGTGAGAATGCAATCACTGACTGCATGTCCTTCTTTTGTTTGGCTGGCATTTTCATTTCTCTGCCTTTTCTGTTTTCTGTCATCAATAAATATTGTATAATAATATATGGCAATGATCTAAACCAACAATCACTTGGGGTGATTTTGAATATTTTGCATATTTAAATTCATTCTTAGAATGGTGACTTCTTGACTCATGGCAGGTTAACTCAAGAGATGGAAAACTGAACTGGGAGTACAGATTCCTGTTTGAGTTGTAAATCGTCCTGGACATTAATTTCCTCACCTCTGAAAAGAGAATTATTTCCCAGTTGCTTCCATGGGGCTCTCATGAGCTTCCATTCAGGCACTAGGGGGAGTTTGGCTTACTAAATCAGTCTTTGTAATCATTAGAAAAATTTCAGTTTGGCCTATACAGTATGTATTACCATTGGCTACCTATAACTATACCATCTTGTCCTCTTAGATTTTGACCTTCTCTGTCAGCCTCCTAGATGAAAAGAACAGTGAAATCTGCCTAAATGAAGCATATTGTCTTTCCCCACAAACTGAATCATGTGAAAACGAGACTGAGAGAGAGAAAGAGAGAGAGAGAGAGAAAGAGAAAGGGAAAGAGAGAGACAGATAATGTAAGAGAGAGGTGTACGAGAAAGTACACTTGTTCCTTGTAGGGCCATTGGATTTGGTTCCAGGCACTTGTATTTATTTTTGCCCTTAGGCCTGAGGACTGGGGCCAATTTTCATTTCTGTTGCTCCTCAAGAAGGAAAACCTTCAAATCAGAAGAGTTAGTATGACTCCTTCATTAACAAGAGAAAAACAAATTTCTTAGAGCACATTGAAAACAGTACATTGTTTGTAGTTAAAAACAGTGGGAGGAAATGGAAATGTGCCTTTATTCATGATAAATACAAATTAAATCTCATCCTGTGATAGCTATAGTAGCTGATTTTCAGAGAAAGGGGTTTCTAATAAGAAAAGCAGTGCTAGATATTAAAGGGCAGATAATAGAAGTGGAAACATAATTTTCTGTATGAAACACATATGAATTCCTGGAATACAGTTATTAGCATTTTTATTTTGTTGTTTTTTAGCTATGTCTTGGGGCTGCCATGATGATTTTCTCTACACATAATTGTGAGTAATTGTATACATAATTCTGTACAAATAGTTGTACATATAATTGCACACATAATTGTTAATTTGTTACACAGTAATTGTATACACATAATTGTATATATAATTGCACATGTAATTGTGAGTTTGTTAGGATGAAATAAGAAAAGTGCTTTTCCTTCTGAGAGAAATTCTATGCATGAAAAAGAGTCTTAAGGGATTCATTAGGAGATGCCACAAATTGGAAGGGATGGGGGTATAAGATAAGCTCAGAAAAAATAGTTAGGACTACCCAGAGATTGGCATAACAGAAACAAAGCATGGCTGCTGTATAGTGACAAATGAATTGGCTGAGGAGGAGGTCTTTGGGAAGGGTCAGAAAAGTATTCATATTATTTTAAATGTGAAATAGTTGTCTGAATTGTTCTAAAGGCTGAGCCTGACCTTGCTCTTCCTGTGTTAGGTCACTTTATTAACTCTACTTTTCTGTTTCTTGTTTTCTGTTTTCTTTAAGCAACTTATATTTGGTTCTCTCCTATCTGAAATTGAGAAATGTTAGTTCTCTGAACTAACCAACCAGCCTCATCTCAAAATGTATTGTTCATTTCCTGTCATGATTTCTTTAAAAACACTGTGTTTATTAAAGGGGTTGCTGGCTATCTTCGCTCTTTATTTTAAAAGGTGATAAGTAAGCCGGATACAGTGGCTCATGCCTGTAATCCCAGCATTTTGGAAAGGCGAGATGGAAGGATCACTTGAACCCAGGAGTTCAAGACCAACCTGTGCACCATAGCAAGACTGAGTCTCCAAAAAAAAAAAAAAAAAGGTTAAAAAGAGTGTTAAGTCACTTAGAGCATGCTGTGTGTAAATTTCTGAATCTCCATTTATCCATTGTTTGTTCATCCTCCCATTTATGAGCATATACATCTCCCTGAAAGAGGTGCTTCGTAGAATTTGAAATAAGCCATCGCCATTACATATGTTGAAACTCTGTGTTTACTAAAAATAAAAATATGAAGTAATGTAGAAATAGAGATTCAAAAATGGTGGTGAATTTTGAATGTTTATTTTAAACAAATTAACACTTAAAATATAATGCAGTGTAATTGCATCATTCAAATGGTAATTATAGAATTTATGAAGATATGCAGGTATTGGTATAGTATAATACGTAGGTTGTGTGGTTGAAGATTGGACACAAGTTTAAATTCTATTGTATCTCTGTGATTGTCCATATAGCCTCATTCAGAAACATGGTTGAAGTCTAAAGTTGAGTCCCTTGTTGTGAAGTCCAGGGCCAAATGGCGCTTGTTATCTATCCATGAGTTTGGCTCTACCTGGGACAAATAAGATGGCTTCGCAAGGAGGACAAAGCTTGATCAGGATTTTGAAGTTTTATTTAGGAAAGACGGAAGAGTGTTAGGTCTCACATAGTCAGCAATGGTAGCAGGAAGGCCTGGACTTTTGGGGAACCTCAGTAGCCAGCGGCCAGCAATGACACATAGTCCCTACCGTGTGTGGATGTGGGTGGCAAACGGGAAGCAAAAGCAAGCTAAAGGCACATTTATTTACAAAGCAGTAGTGGATTAGTGGTCAAAATACCCTAATTCAAATCCATTGATAGTCAACCCAGTTTATCTATCTGAACTTCAGTTTTCTCATCTGTATAGAGGAAATAGTAATTTCTACCCTTTCTAACTCTTGAGGTGGCTTGTTGTGAGTGAAAACGTAAAACAATGTATCTGAAACTGTGTTGTAAATACAAGGTCATATATATATATATATGCTCTCAAATGGACAAATAGCAGTTCAAAAATCAGATAACATCCTTATCGTCTCAAGGCAAAGAAGAGCAGTGTATGCATAGCCTGTGATCTTTTACTATGAGGGCTGACAGTAAATAATTGAAGATTAAAAAATGTTAAAACCTAGTCCTCTTCTGCCCCCTCTTTTCTTTGCTTCAATAAGAGCTTTGTAGAATATAACAAGACCTAGTCTGAAAGAACATGCAAGGACACTTAGATAGGAATATAATGCTTTAAAAATGAAACATGAAAACTAGCTTTCCTTTGCCAACTAATTCTTAAATTTATTGCCCTGTGCTTCTTCTATTAGCATTGATAATTAAAGCAGTATAAGGAATGTCTTGCATTTGATGTTAATAGTGTCATGCTGGCTGCTGCGGGACCCTGGGCCTGATCTTTATCCCCTCTGCAGGTAAATCTTTGAGCTCACCTTTAGAAAGCACATTAAACATTCTGGAAGAGAATCTTCAAACTTGTGGATTCTCCAGTGATCTCTTAAGTATCAGAAGCTCAGGTTAGAGGATGACATAATCTTCTGACCACTGTCTGACCCATGTTAGCAAAAGAATGGTATAAATAGCCTTAGGATATGGATATCACACTTCTTATTTTTGCTTTGGATTGACCTTAGTTAGGGATCCACTGAGGCCATAAAGAAAAATATCAGTGTGCCAGAACTATGAAGTACCATGCTTATTAAAAATAGTGACAATAAACCTTATTTTTGTAATGTTTTATCTAACTAGAGTATAACCAAAACATCACCATTTAAGAGACAGTAAATAAAGTATTTATTTAGATTTCTACTTTCTCACTATTTGGTTCATTTACATGATATATTTCTATGATACTTTGCAGATTTCTGTTAGTTTGTTTAGTTGTATTACAGTTAAACTCTAGACTTTATTCAATTTTTCCACTGATTTCCTTTTTCTGATCCAAGGCCCCATCCCGGATACCACATTACATTTAGTCATACGGCTCCTCAGTCTCCTCTGGTCTGTGACAGTTCTTTCCTTCTTGATCATGATCTTGACAGTTTTGAGGAGTATTGGTCAGGTATTTAGTAGTACAGATCTCAATTTGGTCTTTCTAATATTCTTATTATGATTAGACTAGGGTTATGATATCCTTTGACTGACTTTTTTTCAGCTTAATTCAACTATCACCTCTTTTCTGCCAAACCAATTTTATATGATAACTGCTGTCTCCTGTATTCATTTTCTATTGCCACGTCACAATTACCACAAAATTAGTGGCTTAAAATAGCAGACCTTTATCAGCTCCAGTTCTGTAGTTTAGAAGTCCAGGTAGGGTTAATTGGGTCATCTTTTGCTCAGGGTCTCATAAGCTAAAACCAGGGTTGGCTGGGCTATGTTTTTGGAGGCTCTGGTGAATAATCCACTTCCACACTCATTCGGGTGTTGGAAGAATTCAGTTCTTTGCAGTTGTAGCCTCCACATGGGTCCCACTTCCTTCAAGGCCAACAACAGAGAGTCTCCCTTGTGTTGAAATTCCTTCTACACTTCAATCTCTCTCACACATCTCTTTTACCAGGAAAAGCCCAGTCATTTTAAGGACCATCCTATTAGATCATGTCCCTTTCTCACAGTTGATCATGCTGCCTAATCTAAATTAATCATGGGAGAGACCATATCATCTATACAGGTTGGCCACACTCAGGGGCTTGTATACAGGACTTGTACAACAGGGAGCAGAAATCTTGGGGCCATCTTAGAATTCTGTCTACAATATCCACCACACACATAATCCTCAGTACTGGCAAATTGGATCATCAGTACTGGCAAATTGGACTGAAGGTATTCTGTTTATTTAGATGCTCCATATGCCAGGAGCTTGGTAAGTGGGCTGGAAGGCCAACGAGGCTCAAAACTCAGAGGATGGTGGGTCCCCTGGCTCACAACTGTAATCCCAGCACTTTGGGAGGCCCAGGCAAGAGGATCTCTTGAGGCCCGGGAGTTTGAGACCAGCCTGGGCAACATAGTGAGACTCTGTATCTAAGATGGGCAAGGCAGATGCCTGCCCCCAAAACTCTGCTATCTGCCTGGAAATGGGCACCATGCAATTGTCCATCATGTTGCCATGGCAATTCAGCTGACACTGGAACTGGAACATTCACCAGTTTTGTAATGGCTTTCCCATGCTCTTTTCCTTGAGATGCTATAATTTTATATCTCAGAGACACTAAACTGGAGGGCAGAATCCCAAGTCTAACTCCATGATAAAGCCATTTTGTCTTACCAGGGTGCCCTGGTCCTAGGTATCTCCAGAACCCAACAGTGGACCTTGCAGCTGAAGTCAACTTCTATCTGATTGTTAATTATAAGGCTTTCACCAAGTCCTGGCACTTCTCATCTTTATTGTAATGCAATTAAACTGATGCCTTTGTACATAAATTGAAATGTGCCTCAACTTTATCCACTTCACCAGCCTGCCCCTTCAGAGCCTTGTAGTTTTATTTAAGGAGCTCTTAGATTTAAACTCCCACATGGAATCTGACTTGACCTTTCTATCCTGTGAAGACCTATTGTCAGCTAAGAGTCCAACGAGGGCCAACGAGGCTCAAAACTCACAGGATGGTGGGCCCCCTGGCTCACGCCTGGGGGCACACCCAGACATGAAGCAACTTTATTTTTCAATTACCATTTCAAACATAAATGTGTTTGAATAAATGATCAAACTTCCTCTTCCCTGTCATCTTTCATGTTATTTTGGGTAGATCCTAGGTTTTCTCGTATCTCTCGAGTGTAGCAGACCCCACTTACCCTTGGGGCACATGTTTTAAGACCTCAGTGGATACCAGAAACTGCAGAGAGTACCAACTCTCTATATACTATTTTTTCTTATACATACCTATGATAAACTTTAATTTATAAATTAGGCACAGAGATTAGCAGCAACTAATAATAAAACCAGTCTAACAATATGCTATAATGTCAGTGTAGTCTGTCTCCAAATATCTTAGGATATGGTACTCATGTATTTTTGACCACAGCTGAGAGTGGATAACTGCAACTGTGAAAGTGAAACTGTGGATAAGGTGGGGGGACTACATATAAAAAAATTTAGCCCGGTCTAAATACTGAACTTAGGCTTTGTCATCATCACCTCAGCACTTGTGAGGATTCAGCCAGGGCTTGGAGAGGGAAGAGTTGTGCTCTTCTCCTTCCTTTCCTCTCCTCTACTTCCTGGATCCCTGTGGTGTGTTTAGTGGTAGGGGTTAGAGAGAAGAGTTATACATGTTTTCATTTACCTGACTGATGTAGACCTCTCTGTTGAGGCTTCTGTGGTTAATACCAACTGGCTGTCACAGCTGTCTGCATCATGGGCATCTAAATACTGTCTCTCATGTGAGAGTCATTTGTGAATTCTTCAGACAGTCAGTTGGAGCCTCATCACTCCACTGAATGTGTTTCAAGCAAGCCTGGTCTAGTTTGAACTCTGGGGACCCCTCCAAATTCCTTCACTTGGGGTCTCTCTGCCTTATGAAGTATTCACTTGAACCACAGGAAACTCAAACATCTTTATCGTGACCCAAAACTGCTATTTCATAGGGCGTGTCAACAACTCAGGTACATAACAAACTCATCCAATCCAGGAAAGAAGATGCCCCCACTTGGTTTGCAGGGAGAGGTGAAAACTACCTTCTTCCTAGTCTGAAAATTCCTTATTTCCACAAATTTGCCTATAGTATTTCTCCAATTCTCTAGAGTAGGGAGAGAGGTACGTTGGATGTGTGAGTGATGGCTAGGGGTAGCACAGCCAGTTTGTCTTGGTTCCTCATGAGTCCTGGAGGGAACTTCTGGCCCTCAGTTGCTTGTAGGTCCTTTAAAAAAGGTAGGATATCATGACTTGTTTTCCTCCAACTTTGAATACAGCTTGTAGAGCTGCCAGATAAAAGTAATATGCAGTTAAATTTGAATTTAAGATAAACAAGGGGAAATTTTTAAGATAAGTATGTCCTAGATATTGCATGGGTCACACTTATACTAGAGAATTTATATGTAGTTACCTATAATTGAAATTAAACTGGACATCTTCTATTGTTGTTTGTCAAATTTGGCAACCCTAAATGCAAATTAGCAATCTAGAGCAGCAGGAAAATCCCACTCTGTATTTGATTATGTTCTAGGTGTCAGGCCCTATGTATGCTAGGCATTTTACCTAGATTATGTATTATTTTTCCAGGTAGATATTGTTAGCTTCTTTATATAAGGAAAATCATTGAAGCTCAGAGAATGTTAGCTCAATGCTCAAGATCACTCACAAAAACACAACTGGTTAGGGCCAGAGGGAGGATTTGAGTCTGGGTTAGTTTGCTTTGGCATCTGATCTTTATACTTTACTACTATCTTTCCCTTCCTCTCCTCAGTCCCAGGAATCCCACATATATTCAAGACACCTCTCACTCCCACTGTCTACTTTTCTCCTACTTGGTTTCATTTTGCTCCTGCCATTGATACAAGACTGGAATGTATTCCAACTTTCTCTCAGGAGTTAACCCTGATTAAGTGTGTAAGTGGATAATGCTTATTGCTTAGTAGTTACGGTTTTGTTCTCATTTTTTATCCTGGTAAATTGATTGGCCTTGAAAGCCTCCTCCCCTTTCTTTTACCCTTGGCCATAAAATAAGCCCTATGCAAGTTGCCCCTTATTTTTTCACTGTATTTTCCAGGGCAAAGGTGTCTAAAAGGAAAGCGCTCTCAGAAAACTGAAGGAGAGGCTTGGCTACCACATCTAAAAATTCCTCCAGGTTCTTCCTGGCTTTCTTGTTGCTTAGTATCTCTGCCCCTCTGATGCCTTCACCTAAACTTAGGGAGAAGGAGGATAACTCTGGCATTCTACTTTCATCTCTAGTTGATTTACTGAGATCAGTCTCTAAATTCCAGTCTATTTAGCATTTCTACAATGGTTCCCCTCTCTTGCTTTTCTTCACTGCTCATCTGTGCTGCTTACCAGGGATACCTCTTGTGAAGGATTGGGTGAGTGAATGGTACATGGAACCTACAATATGATTGATGGGAAAATAACAAGAGTATAGTTTAAGACTTCAGCAAGCAAATATAAACAGAGTGATTGAAAGAGAAATTAATAAGGAAGCATGTAAGAAGAATGTAACTAAAAGAGCAAATGAATGAGGAAGAAAGGAGATTTACAGCAAAATTTAGTAAAGGCAGATCTACTAAAGATTTACTTCTATTACCTATTTTAAATCAGTGTCTGAACATAATTGAACATGTGCTATATGATAATTTATTGATATTCTCACCACTTTTTCTTAAGTTGTCTGCAGACAGTTTAGGAAAGACTTGCTGTCTTCTGGTAAGTATGAGATGCATCAGTGCTTCTAGATCTACTGTAGAGGTTAGTTATGGATTAACACGTTATTTATGAGACCATTTTTACAGGAGGCATGGAAACATATTGCAGCATGGCCTGTCATATGTTATAATATGGTGGACATTATGAAAATGGTGCTTCGTTTTAATCCACTATCAGGAAGACATGTGATATGTCTTGAATCTTTGACCATTTTTGTGAAGCAATTTAAGGTGGCAAAGGAGAAGTATTCTGTTTTTAAATTTGGGAGTCAGATACACCAAGGAGGTGCTGTAATAGAATGTCACACTAGCTCTATGATGTTGGTTTAAGTCACTGTTCTAAGACTTTGTTTTCTCATCGATAAAATGCAGATAATAAGAAATTTCTATCTAAGTTGTAAAAATTAAATGAGAGAATGCATATAAAGCATTAACACGGTGGCTCGCACATTGCAGTAGCTCTATGGTAGGATATAATCATCATTGTGACTATTTTGTTCAATGGCACATTTGGGTCATGGGTAGTTTGAGTGTGTCCTTCCTAATAAGGGAATGCAGACTATGCAGTTTCATTATTTATGTCATTGTTCAAGATAACGTTAGCATGCTATGAGAACTACTTTAAAAATTTGTTTTAAAACTCATATGCAACAAAAGTCACAAAAGTGGTAGTTTTGAGTCGCACAAGGAAAAGTGGATTAAGGAGTGAGGGTATCTGCGTTTTCATTCTGCTCTGCTGCGCACTGCTTTGTGACTTTGCAAAGACGTTTTATCTACTCAAATGTAAAATTTCTATCTGTAAGATGGAATAATTGGAGGAAATAATTTCAGAAGTCTACTCTAGTCTAAAAGTTTTATTTTAGCTATGGTTATTTATATTCAGGACCAACTGCTAGAATGTACTTCCTTCAAGTTAGGAATAGTCAACACACATAAAAAAAAACAAAACCCACTGTTTATTTCTTTAGCTGTTTCAAATTCAGTATCTGAAGTCTTCAAAAAGCAGTCATGGTGAAAAAAAAGTCCAAAATAAGGATTTGTTTATATTTTCAACAAAAACTAATTTTTATTGTTATAGAAGTTATTTATGTGTGTTACATAAAACATAGAAAACAGAGAATTCTATCTAGAAAAATAAAAATCATCAGTTAAATAAGCTCCCTCGTCAAGCTCCCGCCCCTCTTTCCCCAGGGTAATCATTCTTCACATGAAAGCATGAATTCATTAGAATTTTAAATGTATATAAAACATTAAAAAAGACTTTATAATATTTAATATTTGCTTTTTCACTTAATTATATTCTGTACATTTAATGGAAACATAGAGCATAGATGCATAGATGTTATCATTGTATTTAATAGCTGCAAAGTATTAATTTGTAAAAATAGATTAATTTACCAAATTTGAAACAATGAACATTTACAATACTTCATTACTATAAGCAATACTTTTTGGGTATTTGTTGCTTAGTTATGCTTACATGTCTGGCTGATAAATTTGTAGAGATTGCATTTCTAGTTAAAGGAATATGCACATTTCAATTTTTATATATATTACCAGATTTCCCCCAGGCCCCCAGGAAGCTTGCATGTATAGATATACTCCTAGCTATGTATTAAAGTGTCTATTTCTGCATACTAAGCATTGGGCATTTTTCTTTTAAATCTTAGCCAAGATGGTAGGTACATGAAAAAAAATGCTATCTCATTGGTCTTTTAATTTATAATTTTTATTCTTTATTACTAATAAAGTTTGATGTATCTTAGTGTGTTTATTAGCCAAAATGGTGTGTTTGTTTCTTTCTTAAAAAAAGTTTAAGAGCTCATTCTTTCATAAGTGTATGCGCTATTTGTCTGTTGTGTATATTGCAATTTTGTTTTTCTTAGTTTTCTTTTAATTTAGTTTAAGGAATTTAATTTAGGTGAAGTTTAGGAATTTTATGTGCAAAATCTAGTGGCATCTTTTATGGCTTGTGATGTTGATTTCCTGTTTAGAAAGTCCTTCCCCAGTCAAATATAAAATTATCCATCAAAATTTCATTATGTAATTTATTACATTTAAATCTTTAATCCATTTGGAATTTATTGTGGTTTCTAGAAAATGCTTGCAGTTCTTTTCAATCACTTTTATCTAGACTCCTTGAGTTCTACAGTTCCTTACCTGTGGTTGAAGGAGACCTGAGTCAATTAAAAACCAATAATAAGATACAGCGAGTAATACTTCAAATGCTCACCTAACAGCCAGACAAGTCCCTGCTCCCTCCTGGCTTGTTGCTTCATATCACAAGGGGGAGCTTTCGTGCTTTAGTAAATATATCTTATGTTATCTGGGCCACTCCTTTCGTTTGTAGCTTTTGTCCCACCTGGATTTGTTTTTCTCTTAACCATGCAAAAGCAGTGTGTTGAGGTCGTCAGGAAAAAAAAAAAAAATCTGAAAAAATTGAGCTACACAAGGTAAAAATCCTAAATGTCAATCTGTATTAAAAAAAATTTTCCTTTGTGCATAGGAAAGAGATTTAAAATTTTCTTTCATTATTCTCTCATTTCCTAAATAATTATTGTAATATGCTTCTTTAGCAATGGAATTCAGATCCATGTTTAAAATTAAGGGCTTGAATGAAAAGTAAAATTAAGTGTCATATATTATGGGGATTTTTTTTTCTGCACTCGTGATGAAAGCCAGTGTGTGTCAAAGATCATATAGTGGATGCTAGAAAGGATTTCTCCCCACTCCATATATATCAATGGGTCAAATTCTTCAATTAGGTAAATATGTTTCAATTACCTCCCACCTCTTTTTGTCTCACCCCTTTGAGGAACTTTGTTATCTATATGTTTGAGTTCTAAGGTGAGTAGAGAGGGTAATCCTATTTGTGGCTAATTATCAGTAGATTTACATTTTTCTAATTTATTTCCTCAGTACAATCAGAATTCTATAGCATTGTGTCTTGAGTGGAGACCACTTGCATGTGTCTGTCATTTGTACTTAACATAACAAGAAATGGGTGCTGTCAAATAGTCTCATTCTCTGGCTGTGAGCATATGCATTTATGAATGTTTGGATGACAGAGTGTAAATGCAAAGTCCTGTTAAAAGAGGGTAAAAAGGCTCTCAGCTACTCTTAGAGCACATATCCAAGGCTAAACATATGGCCTTGTCATCACAAATTCCCACATTCCCTTTTTTGTGGTTTTAACCTTCTACTTTATTTATTACCAGAAGGCCTTATCTCTCTAGCCTGCTGCTACAGACTGCTAGGCCAGGATGTAGTGAAAGCACAAAGTAATGAAACAGGGACAATCATAAAATAGAGGGGAAATGGCCACAGCCTCTGTCTGTGGTACAGCTGCCCGGGTTTTGTAACCTGAGCCAAACCGTGCTAAAGAAATGTAATGTTGCACAGTGCTGATGATGCTTCCATTCCTGTTACATTTGCTATCACCAGAAGACCTTAGATTTTGTGAATGTCAAGTCTTTTCACAAACTTTCGGGAGAATTGTCAGCCAAAGGAAGGGAAAGAAGACAGCTAGAGGACCTCAAATGCTACGATGCCATTTAAAGGGCAAACAGCATCTCAAGTGAAGAAATGTCATGCAGGCAAAATATTTTGAGGGGCTCAAGGTAGAGGACAGTGAAGAGGAGAAGCAATGAGTACTGCTTGGCAATATAGTGTTTTATGACTTTTTTTCTTCCCTGTGCAGCCCTTAGCAAAGTGATCAAACCAGAGCTTCATGCCCCCTGATGGGTGACTGACAGGTGGTTAACTGCAGCATGTTGGATGACAGTTGAGTTAGTATTTTCCAAAAGCTGGTCCAGGTCTGGCCAAATCCTGTGTGTTGTAGCTAGTGCCAGGGCTTCTCAGGGAGGTGTGTGTCCGTTCCGTCTTTCCCCAGGTGGAGCAGAAGGGGAAGTGAGAAAGAAGAATTTGACTCATCAACCCAGATGCCACACACAACTGATTCCAGAAAAATCAAATCTTTATAAGGCAACTTTAAGATTTCTACAACAATAATAGAGCAGTTTTGATTCTCTGGTTGAAAAATTTTTTTTAAATGATAATATATGGTGTTCATAAAGGATAAATAACTGATAATCCTAATACATAATTGATAATAGTGTGTCAATTGATACTCCTCTTATTGTGGAGGATAATTTGCCAATATCTGTTACAACTGAAATGTATTAAACCCTTTGAACTAGTGTTCCACATTTAGGAGTTTATTTTATGGAAATACTAATATAAGTGAATAAAGTGACATGTAGAAGATGTTGCAGCATTACTTCTAGTAGTAAAGTAACAAAATAATCCAAATGTCTATTAAAATAGGAATGGTTAACTTTACAACATAGGAATGCTAACTAGTCATTAATAAGAATGAAGTAGAATCGTATATATTTTGATTTCTGAGATCTGCCACTTAATTATCTGTGAGAAATTGAACAAAATACTTTATATCTGCACCTCAGCTTTTTCGTCTGTGTAATGGGCATAACAATAGTATCTACTTTATAGAGTTTCATAAAGCAAATGAGCAATACCTTATAAAGTTTTTAGAACATTTTCTGGTATCTAGTAGACAATAAATGTTACATCTTTATAGTTATCCTTCTGTATTTGCCTAGGAAAATGTGCAAGTTGGAAAGTTGCAAATGAGTATACATAATATAGTCTCACAAAAACAGTGGACTGATATTAGTTATGTTAATAATTTTTGTTGTCTCTGGGGAATGGAGTTATGGCCTTTAATATTTTACATAATATATTTCTATATATTTGAATTTTTACCTCTCAATTTTTACAAGCAGCGTTATGGCCTGCAGTGAATAATGGTCTGTACCACCTCATATTTCTTGGGTCTTACAAGGAGTTACCATGACATTTCATATGGTCAGAGGGGCTGGTACAGTTTGAGGTAGAAGAGTAATGAACATGAAGCACTATCACTTAAATAAATTGTGGGGAAGAACCAGCTTTTCTTTTCATAGACTTCAATTTTAGGTTCGCAGAAAGATTGAGTGGAAGGTACAGAGATTTCCCATATTCCCCTATCCACATACACTTCCCAACCTTCAGACTTCCCCAACCTTCAACATCCCACAGCAGAGAGGTGCATTTACTACAGTCGATGAACCCATCTTGACACATCATTATCACCGAAAGTCCATAGTTTACTCTTGGTGTTCACTCTTGATATTGGACATTTTATGGATTTTGTCAAGTGTATAATGACATGTATTCACTGTTATACTACCATACAGAATAGTTGTAGTGCCCTAAAAATTCCTTTATATATCATCTATTCATTCCTTCCTCCCTGTTAACCTCTGGCAACCACTGACCTTTTTACTGTCTACATTGTTTTGCCTTTCCCAGAATGTCATATAGTTGGAATCATACAGTATGTAGCCTTTCAGATTGACTTCTTTCACATAATTATATGCATTTAAGTTTCCTCCATGTCTTTTTATGGCTTGTTAGTTTATTTCTTTTTAGCACTGAATAATATTCCATTGTCTGGATGTACCACAGTTTATTTAGTCAGTCACTTATTGAAGGGCATTTTGTTGTTTCTAAGTTTTGGTAGTTAAGAATAAAACTGCTGTAAACAATGTGTGCAGGTTTTTGTGTGGAGAGTTTTTTTTTTTCAGTTTTCAATCCAACAAATAGACCAATAGTTTGTTTTAATGAAATAAAATGAATTATTAGCATAAAGAAATATAAAAATGGATAGAAAATACAAGCTCTAACTTTTTATTGCTAGATTCAACAGACCTATACATACTCTGTCAAATTGATATAAAAGTTTCTAAAGGCTTGCTCTTAATTTCTGTACTTAATGTTGAACTAGAAATAGTTGTTGGCAAGTCCCAGTCCACAGACCACACTTTGAGCAGATTTATATAGGGAATTCAGAGTGTATAAGGAGAGGAAGGTCAGAGAACTCCATCCTTTCATCTTGAAAACTCCACACTTAGCCTGCAAGAATCAGCTCTGAGTCTTTTCTGACTTCTCTAGACTGGTTGAGCTGCCCCTTCTTTGGCTCCAGAGTGATACTTGCAGTGCTTTCTGGCAGTGCTGATTCCCACGCCTTCCCTCCTACAGAAGGCTGCTTGAGTGTAGATGCCAACTTCATAGTCCTAGTACCTACCACAGGCAGGCACACAGAAGACTTTCAATTTATCTTAGTTAAATGAGTAAATAGGAAAACAAGTTGAAATTGAAAAGAAAAAGAACAGTTATCTTTGCCATTGCTGATTGAAGACATCAAATGACCTTTAAGTATGGATGAAAATTATATTATTTTGTACACTATATTGTGGATTTATCTTTACATTGGGTCAATATATGTCTTTCAAAATCTAATAATACTAAATCTGTTAAACTACATATATCTATCTGTGTACATATATTACATTAATATATGTCACTTAACAATGGGGATATATTCTGACAAATGCATCACTAGGTAATCTCATTGTTGTGTGAACATCATAGGGTGTACTTACACAAACCTAGATGATTGAGCATACTACACACATAGACTATATGGTATAGCCTATTGCTCGTACACCACAAATCTATACGGCATGTTATTTTACTAAATACTGGAGGCATTTGTAACATAATGGTAAGTATTTGTCTATCTAAACGTATCTAAATACAGAAAAGGTACAATGAAGTATGGTACAAAAGATAAAAAATGATACACCTGTCTCAGGCACTTACCCTAAATGGAGTTTGCAGGATTGGAAATTTCTTTGGGTGAATCAGTGAATGAGTGGGTGAGTGAATGTGAAGGCCTAGGACATTACTGTACACTGTTGTAGGCTTTATAAGCACTGTATACTTAGGCTACATTAAAATTATGAAAACAATTTTTTTCTTTACAAATAAATTAACCTTAACTCACTGTAACTTTTTACTTTATAAACTTATTTTTTTTTTTATTATACTTTAAGTTCTAGGGTACTTGTGCATAATTTGCAGGTTTGTTACATATGTATACTTGTGCCATGTTGGTGTGCTGCACCCATCAACTC
>NW_012111364.1:5883305-5887019 GCF_000951035.1 Colobus angolensis palliatus
AGAGTTTCTGCCGAGAGATCTGCTGTTAGTCTGATGGGCTTCCCTTTATGGGTAACCTGACCTTTCTCTCTGGCTGCCCTTAACATTTTTTCTTTCATTTCAACTTTGGTGAATCTGACACTTATGTGTCTTGGAGTTGCTCTTCTCGAGGAGTATCTTTGTGGCATTCTCTGTATATCCTGAATTTGAATGTTGGCCTGCCTTACTAGGTTGGTCAAGTTCTCCTGGATAATATCCTGAAGAGTGTTTTCCAACTTGGTTCCATTTTCCCCCTCACTTTCAGGCACACCAATCAGACATAGATTTGGTCTTTTCACATAATTCCATATTTCTTGGAGGCTTTGTTCATTTATTTTTCCTCTTTTTTCTCTAGACTTCTCTTCTCACTTCGTTTCATTCATTTGATCTTCAATCATTGATACTCTTTCTTCTAGTTGATCGAGTAGGTTACTGAAGCTTGTGCATTTGTCACGTATTTCTCGTGTCATGGTTTTTATCTCATGTCATGGTTTTTATCTCATGTCATGATTTTTATCTCTGTCAGTTCGTTTATGGCCTTCTCTGCATTGATTATTCTAGTTATCCATTCTTCCATTCTTTTTTCAAGATTTTTAGTTTTTTTTTGCGCTGGGTACGTAGTTCCTCCTTTAGCTATGAGAAGTTTGATTGACTGAAGCCTTCTTCTCTCAGCTCGTCAAAGTCATTCTCCATCCAGCTTTGATCCATTGCTGGCAATGAGCAACGGATCATCTCCCCCTTTGGAGGCGGAGATGTGCTCTGAATTTTTTAATTTCCAGCTTTTCTGCCCTGCTTTTTTCCCATCTTTGTGGTTGTATCTGCCTTTGGTCTTTGATGATGGTGATGAACTGATGGGGTTTTGGTGTGGGTGTCCTTTCTGTTTGTTAGTTTTCCTTCTAACAGTCAGGATCCTCAGCTGTAGGTCTGTTGGAGATTGCTTGAGATCCACTCCAAATCCTGTTTGCCTGGGTATCAGCAGCGGAGGCTGCAGAAGATAGAATATTGCTGAACAGAGAGTGTTGCTGTCTGATTCTTGCTCTGGAAGCTTCGTCTCAGGGGTGTACTGCACCGTGTGAGGTGTGAGGTGTCAGTCTGCACCTAGTGGGGGATATGTCCGAGTTAGGCTACTCAGGGATCAGGGACCCACTTGAGCAGGCAGTCTGTCCATTCTCAGATCTCAACCTCCATGTTGGCAGATCCACTGCTCTCTTCAAAGCTGTCAGACATGGTCATTTACCTCTGCCGAGATTTCTGCTGCTTTTTGTTTAACTATGCCCTGTTCCCAGAGATGCAGTCTACAGAGACAGGCAGGCTCCCTTGAACTGCGGTGGGCTCCACCCAGTTTGAGCTTCCCCAGGGCTTTGTTTACCTACTTAAGCCTCGGCACTGGTGGGCATCCCTCCCCCAGCCTCGCTGCTGCCTTGCAGTTAGATCTCAGACTGCTGTGCTAGCAGCGAGGGAGGGTCCGTGGGGGTGGGACCCTCCTGTCCAGGTGTGGGATATAATTTCCTGGTGTGCTGTTTGCTAAGACCCTTGGTAAAGCACAGTATTAGGGTGGGAGTTACCTGATTTTCCAGGTGTTGTGTGTCTCAGTTTCCCTTGGCTAGGAAAAGGGATTCCCTTTTCCCTTGCCCTTCCCAGGTGAGGCGATGGCTCACCCTGCTTCAGCTTTCGCTGGTGGGGCTGCACCAGCTAACCAGCACCGATTGTCTGGCACACCCCAGTGAGATGAACCTGGTACCTCAGTTGAAAATGCAGAAATCACCCGTCCTTTGTGTCACTCGCGCTGGGAGCTGGAGGCTGGAGCTGCTTCTATTCAGCCATCTTGCTCTGGGATCCTTTGTCCATGTGGTAGAGTTGCTTCTGGACTCTGGACTGTGCAAAACACGTGGCAGCGAATTCTGTTCAAGGAGAAGAGACGCGTCCCCTCATAGAGCAGCTCTTGGGTCTGAGGAGGGCTGGGCAGGGCATGCATCTGTCTAGATTTGAATTAAAGGCGACTTGCAGCAAATAAGGCCATGCCACTGTGGCACCTTCTCCCGTCCAGCTCCGAGCACTCGACAGTGTGGGCCGTGGGAGGAAGCCGCGGTTTTCACAGCCTCTTACTCCAGTCCTCACGGTCTGGTTCTTTTTCTGATTTGACACAGCGGGGCTAACGGCCCCATAGGTAACTCCCCTTAATCACTTTTAATTTTGTTTCCAAGTCAGACATGTGATGTGGCCTCTTACTGGCAACACCAGCAGTGGATTTTATATGCTTAGGAGACACAACCGGCAAAACAACACAAGATAAAATCAAGCAAAAGAGAAAATGTTGCAAACAAGAGATGCAATAAACATGAGCTCTGTGAGGCTGCTGCTGGTGTAAGATGTCATACTGTTTTGCAGTAAACTGTTTTTTTAGTAAGTAGGAGGAGTGCACTCTAAAATAATGATAAAATGTATAGTATAGTAAATATATAGACCAGTACATAGTCATTTATTATCAAGTATTATGTAGTACATAATTGTATGTACTATATTTTTATACAACTGGCAGCACAATAGATGTGTTTACACCAGCCTGGATACAAACACATGAGTAATGTGTTGTGTTACAACTTTAAGATGGCTAGGATGTCAATAGGCAGTAGGAATTTTTCAACTCCATTATAATCTTATGGAATCACCATCCTGTATGTGGTCACTGGGTGAAACATCATTATGTAGTATATGACTATATGTACAATCTATAAGCAGTTTTGGCCCTCATGATAGTTTTAAGGTTCATCTTTTTTTATGATACTTTAAGTTCTGGGGTATATGTGCAGAATGTGCAGTTTTGTTGCATAGGTATACACTTTCCATGGTGGTTTGCTGCACCCATCAACCCATCATCTACATTAGGTATCCTAATGCTATCCCTCCCCTAGCCCCCCACCCTGCGACAGGCCCAGGTTTGTGATGTTTCCCTCCCTATGTCCATGTGTTCTCATTGTTCAACTACCATTTATGAATAAGAACATGTGGTGTTTGGTTTTCTGTTCTTGTGATAGTTTGCCAAGAATGATAGTTTCCAGCTTCATCCATGTCCTTGCAAAGGACATGAACTCATCCTTTTTTATGGCTGCATAGTATTCCATTGTGTATATGTGCCACATTTTCTTTATCCAGTGTATTATTGATGGACATTTGGATTGGCTCCAAGTCTTTGCTCTTGTGAATAGGGCTGGAGTAAACATAGCTGTGCATGTGTCTTTATAGTAGAATGATTGATAATCCTTTGGGTATATATGGGATTGCTGGGTCAAATGGCATCTCTGGTTCTAGGTCCCTGAGGAATTTCCACACTGTCTTTCACAATGGTTGAACTAATTTACACTACCACCAACAGTGTAAAAGCATCCCTATTTCTCCACATCCTCTCCAGCATCTGTTGTTTCCTGACTTTTTAAATGATTACCATTCTAACTGGCGTGAGGTGGTATCTCATTGTGGTTTTGATTTGCATTTTTCTAAGGACCAGTGTTGATCAGCATTTTTTCATATGTCTGTTAGCTTCATAAATGTCTTCTTTTGAGAAGTCTCTCTTCATATCCTTTGACCACTTTTTGATGGGGTTGTTTGTTTTTTTCTTGTAAATTTGTTTAAGTTCTTTGTAGATTCTAGATATTAGCCCTTTGTCAGATGGATAGATTGCAAAAATTTTCTCTCATT
>NW_012111364.1:5887186-5948127 GCF_000951035.1 Colobus angolensis palliatus
ATTTTGGCTTTTGTTGCCATTGCTTTTGGTGTTTTAGTCATGAAGTCTTTGCCCATGCCTATGTCCTGAATGGTATTGCCCAGGTTTTCTTCTAGGATTTTTATAGTCCTAGGTCTTACATTTAAGTGTTTGATCCATTCTGAGTTGATTTTTATATAAAGTGTAAGTAAGGTGTCCGGTTTGAGTTTTCTGCATATGGCTAGCCAGTTTTCCCAAAACCTTTTATTAAATAGGGAATATTTTCCCTATTGCTTGTTTGTGTCAGGTTTGTCAAAGATCAGATGGTTGTAGATGTGTGGTGTCATTTCTGAGGCCTCTATTCTGTTCCATTGGCCTATGTATCTGTTTTGGTACCAGTACCATGCTGTTTTGGTTACTGTAGCCTTGTAGTATAGTTTGAAGTCAGGTAGTGTGATGCATCCAGCTGTGTTCTTTTGACTTAGGATTGTCTTGGCAATGTGGGCTCTTTTTTGGTTCCATATGAAGTTTAAAGTAGTTTTTTCCAATTTTCTGAAGAAAGTCAGTGATAGCTTGATGGGGATAGCATTGAATCTATAAATTACTTTGGGCAATGTGGCCATTTTCACAATATTGATTCTTCCTATCCATGAGCATGGAATGTTTTTCTGTTTGTTTGTGTCCTCTCTTATTTGCTTGAGCAGTTGTTTGTAGTTCTCCTTGAAGAGGTCCTTCACATCCCTTGTAAGTTGTATTCCTAGGTACTGTATTCTTTTTGTAGCAATTGTGAATGGAATTTCACTCGTGATTTGGCTCTGTTTGTCTGTTATTGGTGTATAGGAATGCTTGTGATTTTTGCACATTGATTTTGTATCCTGAGACTTTGCTGAAGTTGCTTATCAGCTTAAGGAGATTTAGGGCTGAGACAATGGGGTTTTCTAAATATACAATCATGTCATCTGCAAACAGGGAAAATATGATTTCCCCTCATCCTGTTTGAATACGCTTTATTTCCTTCTCTTGCCTGATTGCCCTGGCCAGAACTTCCGGTACTATGTTGAATAGGAGTGATGCGAGAGAGCATCCTTCTCTTGTGCCAGTTTTCGAAGGGAGTGCTTCTAGTTTTTGCCCATTCAGTATGATATTGGCTGAGGGTTTGTCATAATTAGCTCTTGTTATTTTGAGGTACGTTCCATTGATACCTAGTTTACTGAGAGTTTTTAGCATGAAGCGGTGTTGAATTTTGTCGAAGGCCTTTTCTACATCCATTGAGATAATTGTGTGGTTTTTGTCATTCGTTCTGTTTATGTGATGGATTATGTTTATTGATTTGCATATGTTCAACCAGCCTTGCATCCTAGGGATGAAGCTGACTTGATTGTGGTGGATAAGCTTTTCGATGTGCTGATGGTGGATTCAGTTTCCCATGTTTTATTGAGGATTTTCACATCAATGTTTATCAGGGATATTGGCCAGTAATTTTCTTTTCTTGTTGTGTCTCTGCCAGGTTTTGGTATCAGGATGATGCTGGTCTCACAAAATGAGTTAGGGGGAAATTCCCTCTTTTTCTATTGTTTGGAATAGTTTCAGAAGGAAGGGTATCGGCTCCTCTTTGCACCTCTGGTAGAATTTGGCTGTGAATCCATCTGGTCCTGGACTTTTTTTGGTTGGTAGGCTATTAATTACTGCCTCAATTGCAGAACTTGTTATTGGTTTATTCAGGGATTTGACTTCTTTCTGTTTTAGACTTGATAGGGTGTATGTGTGCAGGATTTTATCAATTTCTTCTATTTTCTAGTTTATTTGCAGAGAGGTGTTTCTAGTATTCTCTGATGGTAGTTTGTATTTCTGTGGGATCAGTGGTGATGTCCCCTATATCATTTTTATTGCATCTATTTGATTCTTCTCTCTTTTCTTCATTAGTCTGGTGACCGTTCTATCTATTTTGTTGTTCTTTTTGAAAGATCAGCTCCTGGATTCGTTGATTTTTTTGAAGGCTTTTTCGTGTCTCTATGTCCTTCAGTTCTGCTCTGATCTTAGTTATTTCTTGTCTTCTGCTAGATTTTGAATTTGCTGTTGCTTCTCTAGTTTTTAAAATTTTGATGTTTGGGTGTCAATTTAGATCTTTCCTGCTTTCTCCTCTGGGCATTTAGTGCTATAAGTTTCTCTCTACACACTGCTTTCAGTGTGTCCCAGAGATTCTGGTACGTTGTGTCTTCATTCTCATTGGTTTCAATGAACGTCTTTATTTCTGCCTTAATTTTGTTATTTACCCAGTAGTCAGTCAGGAGCAAGTTGTTCAGTTTCCATGTATTTTTGTGGTTTTGATTGAGTTTCTTAATCCTGAGTTCTATTTTGATTGCTCTGTGGTGTGAGAGACTGTTTTTTATGATTTTTGTTCTTTTGCATTTGCTGAGGAATGTTCTACTTCCAATTATGTGGTCAATTTTAGAATAAGTGTGATGAGTTGCTGAGAAGAATATATATTCTGTTGATTTTGGGTGGAGAGTTCTGTAGATGTATATTAGGTCCACTTGGTCCAGAGCTGGGTTCAAGTCCTGAATATCCTTGTTAATTTTCCATCTCGTTGATCTCATATTGACAGTGCAGTGTTAAAGTCTCCCACTATTATTGTGTGGGAGTCTCTTTGTAGGTCTCTAAAAACTTGCTTTATGAATCTGGATGATCCTGTCTTAGGTGCATATATATTTAGGATTGTTAGCTCTTCTTTCTGCATTGATCCCTTTGCCATTATGTAATGGCCTTCTTTGTCTCTTTTGATCTTTGTTGGTTTAAAGTCTGTTTTGTCAGAGATTGGGATTGCAACTCCTGCTTTTTTTGCTCTCCATTTACTTGGTAAATATTCCTCCATCCCTTTATTTTGAGCCTGTGTGTGTCTTTGCTCATGAGATGGGTCTCCTGAGTACAGCACACTGATGGGTCCTGACTCTTTATCAAATTTCCCAGTCTGTGTCTTTTAATTGGGGCATTGAGCCCATTTAAGGTTACTATTGTTATGTGTGACTTTGATCCTGTCATTATGATGCTAGCTGGTTGTTTTGCCCATTAGTTGATGCAGTTTCTTCATAGCGTCGATGTTCTTTACAATTTGGTATGTTTTTGCCATGCCTGGTACCAGTTGTTCCTTTTCATGTTTAGTGTTTCCTTCAGGCACTCTTGTAAGGCAGGTCTGATGGTGACAAAATCTCTCAGCATTTGCTTGTCTGTAAAGGATTTTATTTCTCCTTTACTTAAGAAGCTTAGTTTGGCTGGATATGAAATTCTGAGTAAGAATGTTTAATATTAACCCCCACTGTCTTCTGGCTTGTAGGGTTTCTGCAGAGAGATCTGCTGTTAGTCTGATGAGATTCCCTTTGTGGGTAACCCATCCTTTCTCTCTGGCTACCCTTAACATTTTTTCCGTGGTGAATCTGATGATTATTTGTCTTGTGGTTGCTTGTCTCGAGGAGTATCTTTGTGGTGGTCTCTGTATTTCCTGAATTGGAATGTTGGCCTGTCTTGCTAGGTTGGGGAAGTTCTCCTGGAAAATATGCTGAAGAGTGTTTTCCAACTTGGTTCCATTCTCCCTGTCACTTTCAGGTGCACCAATCAAACGTAGATTTGATCTTTTAACATAGTCCTATATTTCTTGGAAGCTTTGTTCATTCGTCTTTATTCTTTTTCCTCTAATCTTGTCTTCTCTCTTTATTTCATTAAGTTGATCTTAAATCACTATATTCTTTCTTCTGCCTGATCGATTTGCCTGTTGGAACTTGTGTATGCTTCTTGAAGTTCTCGTGTTGTGTTTTTCAGCTCCATCAGGTCATTTAAGTTCTTCTCTACACTGGTCATATTCTAGTTAGCAATTTGTCTAACCTTTTTTCACAGTTCTTAGCTTCCTTGCATTGGGTTAGAACATGCGCTTTTAGCTCGGAGTAGTGTGTTATTACCCACCTTCTGAAGCCTACTTCTGTCAATTTGTCAAACTCATTCTCCATCAAGTTTCATTTTCTTGCTGGCAGAGAGTTGTGATCCTTTAGAGAAGAGGCATTTTGGTTTTTGGAATTTGCAGCCTTTTTGTGCTGGTTTCTCCCTGTCTTTGTGGATTTATCTACCTTTTGTCTTTGTTGTCGATGACCTTCAGATGGGGTCTTTGTGTGGACATGCTGTTCCTTTCCGTTTGTTAGTTTTCATTCTGACAGGCCCCTCTGCTGCAAGTTTGCTGGAGTTTGCTGGAGGTCCACTCTCGATCCTGTTTGCCTGGATATCACCACTGGAGGCTATAGAACAGCAGATTGCTGCCTGATCTTTCCTCTGGAAGCTTCGTCCCAGAGGGTCACCTGCCAGATGCCAGCCAGAGCTATCCTGTATGAGGTGTTTGTTGGCCCCTACTGGGAGATGTCTCCCAGTCAGGATACACAGGGATCAGGGACCCACTTGGGGAGGTAGTCTGACCCTTAGCAGAGCTTGAACACTGTACTGGGAGGTCTGCTGCTCTCTTCAGAGCTGTCAGGCAGGAACGTTTAAGTCTGCTGAAGCTTTGCCCACTGTCGCCCCTTTCCCTAGGTGCTCTGTCCTAGGGAGATGGGGGTTTTATCTTTAAGTCCCTGACTGGGGCTACTGCCATTTTTTTTCAGAGATGTTTTGCCTGGAGGGGAGAAATCTAGAGAGGCAGTCTAGCTGCAGTGGCCTTGCTGAGCTGCAGTCGGCTCCGTCCAGTTGGAACTTCCCAGCGGTTTTATTTACACTGCAAGCATAAAACTGCCTACTCAAGCCTCAGCAATGGCAGACGCCCTTCCCCCCCACCAAGCTTGAAAGTCCTGGGTAGACCTTAGACTGCTGCTGTGCTGGCAGTGAGAATTTCAAGCCAGTGGATCTTAGTTAGCTGGGCTACATGGTGGTGGGACCTGCCGAGCCAGACCACTTGGCTCCCTGGCTTCAGCACCCCTTTCTAGGGGAGTGAATAGTTCTGTCTCACTGGTGTTCCAGGCACCACTGGGGTATGCAAAAAAAGAAATCCTGCAGCTAGTTTGGTGTCTGCCCAAATGGCCATCCAGTTTTGTGCTTGAAACCCAGGGCCCTGGTGGGGTAGTCACAGGAAGGAATCTCCTGGTTTGTGGGTTGCAAAGGCCATATGACAAGCGCAATATCTGTGCCAGAGTTCCTCAGGCTCAGACCCTCATAGCTTCCCTTGGGTAGGGGAGAAAATTCCTTGACCCCTTGTGCTTCTTGGGTGAGGTGACACCCCACTATACTTCTGCTTGCCTTACGTGGGGTGCACCCACTGTCCAACCAGTCCCAGTGAGATGAACCAGGTACCTCAGTTGGAAATGCAGAAATTACCCACCTTCTGTGTGGATCTCTCTGGGAGCTGCAGACCAGTGTTGTTCCTGTTCGGCCATCTTGCCAGCAATAGGTTCATCTTTTTTATTCAGGGTAGTTTTCTCATATCGTTTAAATCTTAGCTAGAAGTAATGTTTCTGAAATGCTTTGAAGTAGGTGTCTTTTCCAAACAACAATATAAATAGCTATTAATGAAGTGAGAAAATTCTTATGGACTTAGAAGCACTACAGCTATATTATTTGTGATATAATTTTCTGGTATAATCTTTGCATGTTAACAAGTCCAAGTACTTTGATATCCTTTGTGGTTAATGCTAAGCACAATGAATAAAATAATTAATTGTGATGATCCATGTCAATATTTAAATCATCTATGGGAACAGATTGACCGTCTGGGGATATACCAAGAAGAGAACGATTATGCAAGTTCTGTAATTTGACATATTTCCAGGCAGAGGAGGTCAAATACCCCAGAACACAAATTCACAATAAAGTTAACTAATTTACCCTATTCAGTTATTTTTGTTTCTTATGTTGTTTTAGTACTTGCAGTGACTGTTGAAACCTTTGGCTTCTTCTTCAAACCCCCATTCATTTCCTCTGTCTCAGCAGATGTCCTAAGCACTGACTTTTGTCAACTCTCATCTCCCTTTGCTTATTTAAAATATTTCTCTATGAATGGCTTCAATTTATATAGTTTAGCCTTCTCAATTCTGTCTTGAACTCTTACGTATCACCAACTTTTTTCCTCAGCTTGCTTGCTTGACTTTCCTGGAGGTTTGTATTGAGTATTGTTTTCTACTTGAAACTCTCCTTTTGTTTGATTTTTGTGATAGTACCTTGTCTCTGATTCTTCCCCCAAATTTCTGTTTTATAATTTTATTCTCTTACTTTTGCTGCTCCTGTTACATTGGGTCATACTTAGATTAAGGTGGTAGTAGTGAAGGTGAAGAGGTGGAAATAATTGGATTTTAATGTGTTTTGGTTGTAGAATTGACAAGATTTGCTGATGGACTTGGTATGAGAATGCACGGAAGATAGGAATCACGGACAAACCCTAGTTCTTAGTTTGAGCAATTGAAAGAATGGCAGGGTCATTGACTGAGACAGAATGAGAGTACAGACTTGGGAAGAATGGAAAATCAAGAATTTTATTTAGGTGACAAGTTTGAGATACTTGGTGGCAACTAAGTGGACATGTCAAGTTAGCAGCTGGGTATACCATTTGGAGTCCAAGGGAGGAATCAGATAAGTGATAGACACTTAAGAGTTATAATCATACAATGATATTGATAACTTGTGATTGGGTGAGATAACCCATAGCTTTGGTTTTCAAATGTTAGTGTGCATCATAATCGGGTAGAGGGCTGGTTTGTCAAACAGATTGCTAGGTCTTATCTAAGAGTTTCTGACTCAGTAGGGTTGAGATAGGCCCTAATAATTTTCATTTCTTTTTTTTTTTTTTTTGAGATGCAGTCTTGCTCATCGCCCAGGCTGGAGTGCAGTGGCGTGATCTCGGCTCACTGCAAGTTCCGCCTCCCGGGTTCAGGCCATTCTCCCGTCTCAGCCTCCCGAGTAGCTGGGACTACAGGCGCCCACCACCACGCCCAGCTAATTTTTTGTATTTTTAGCAGAAACGAGGTTTCACCGTGTTAGCCAGGATGGTCTCAATCTCCTGACCTTGTGATCCACCCGCCTCGGCCTCCCAAAGTGCTGGGATTACAGGCGTGAGCCACCACGCCCGGCCAATAATTTTCATTTCTAATTTCTCCAAATGATACTGGTTTCAGGACCACATTTTTTTTTTTTTAATTATACTTTAAGTTCTAGGGTACATGTGCACAATATGCAGGTTTGTTACATGTGTATACTTGTGCCATGTTGGTTTGCTACACCCATTAACTTGTCATTTACATTAGGTATTTCTCCTAATGCTATCCCTCCCCCATCCCCCCACCCCATGACAGGCCCCAGTGTGTGATGTTCCCCACCCTGTGTCCAAGTGTTCCCATTGTTCAATTCCCATCTATGAATGAGAATATGAGGTGTTTGGTTTTCTGTCCTTGCAATAGTTTGCTCAGAATGATGGTTTCCAGCTTTATCCATGTCACTACAAAGGACATGAACTCATCCTTTTTTATGGATGCATAGTATTCCATGGTGTGTATGTGCCACATTTTCTTAATCCAGTCTATCATTGATGAACATTTGGGTTGGTTCCAAGTCTCTGCTACTGTGAATAGTGCCACAAGAAACATACGTGTGCATGTGTCTTTATAGTAGCATGATTTATAATCCTTTGGGTATATACCCAGTAATGGGATTGCTGAGTCAAATGGTATTTCTCGTTCTAGATCCTTGAGGAATCACCACACTGTCTTCCACAATGGTTGAACTAGTTTACCCTCCCACCAACAGTGTAAAAGCATTTCAGGACTACATTTGAGAGGGAGATAGGGTGTGATTAAGAAAATAAAGAGAAGAGGGCTGAGAAGTGAGGTCTGGACATACCAACTTTTAGAAATTGTATAGAGGAATTTGAGGAGAGAGCCATTGAGGTAGGAAGCAATTTAGAAATTGACATAGAAACTAAAAGGAAAGGTGTTGCAGAAAGGAAGAAGCTTTTTGTGTGAAAAAAGGAAAGTGACTAGTTTAGAGAAGAATGGCTCTGCAAAGAACCTTGTCCCAAGAGATTTTGGAGTCACTTGCAAATTCTATGTCCACAAATAGCCTTTTTGATTGGTTTGAACAGTATTACATACCGATGTCTCAATCCATCTTGTTATTAAAATAATAGTATATAAGGTGTATAAACTCTGATTATAATAGCTGCTTCCTCATTGCTATGTTGTGAACCAGGAGAGTTTGAATTGGGAAAGGTATCTCAAGGTAGTAATAGTACTGTTGGTGTTACACTGGCATTGCCCAAAGATGGCCAAATAAACGTTGCTGGCCCTACCTTTAAGCCAGCTTTCTTCCCACCTACCCGTTGACAGTATGGTTTCTGCTTTATTTCTCAGGATGTTAGAATGATGCTATTGGGTTATGGCTACTTATTAGTCCCTTCCTATATCAAAGGAACAAAAGAGTGCTAGATAGTCTCATTTCCTTCACTCAGTTTAGGTGTTTTTATTCTAAGCATGTGTGGCTTTTCTTTTCAATGCTCCTGATTCCCTGCCCTGCCCACTGCCTCATAATTTTAGCTTTAGGTGGTCACATGAAGATTATTTGAAATCATTAAGAATATGAATCTATAAGGGCCCCCAACCCTCCTTCTAATTACTTTGCTAAGACTTATTTTCAGTTCTGTGACAATTGGATTGATGTTTTTCTTGCTTTCACACAGGTGTAGCTGATTAGATTTCTTTTTTCTTTTTTCTTTTTTTTCAACTTTTAAAAAAAATGTTTTATATGAATTTCAGTCTTTGAATCTTTGTTTGTGCTTTCCCCCAAACCCCCATTGGTTTGTTAACTCATCATAAAAATTCTCAACCAAAGAGGAAAGGAAATACATCTTTCCATCCACCTCAGTCCACCTCGAACCCCACTACCACTCCATTTACACCCCATTCCCCAATGTGCTGTGTAGTTTCTCATCTCCATGCCCTGACTATAGTGCTTCCTCAGCCTAAAAAGGAAACTTTGCCCTTTAAAAGAAAATTCAAAAGCTCTCCCTGCTTTCTTCAATCCCTCAGTCAGAATAACATTTTCCTTCCCTTGGTACTTCTTCCCCATTTTGCTTTAGCACTTACTCAAATTCATATGTACATAAACACACATCTATATGTATGTATGTATGTGTGTGTGTGTATATTTATATATTTTCTTGGTTAGAGCCAAATTTCCCAAATTTAGTTTAGAGTAGATTACTCAGGATCTTTGCCTCAGATAGCATATCAGAATCCCTAAGACAGATTGGGAGGCCAAGGTGGGAAGATCACGTGAAGTCAGGAGTTCCTGACCAGTCTGGCCAACATGATGAAACCCTGTCTCTATAAAAATACAAAAATTAGACAGCCGTGGTGGTGTGTGCTGGTAGTCCCAGCTACTCTGGAGGCTGAGGCAGGAGAATTGCTTCAACCAGGGAGATGGAGGTTCCTGTGAGCCAAGATCATGCCACTGCACTCCAGACTGGGCAACAGAGCAAGACTCCATCTCAAAAAAAGAGAGAGAGAAAAACAAGAATCCCTAAGACAGGGCAGTTCTTATCAACTGTGAAATACTGATCTGGCATACTCTGAGAGCAGGATCCACTGCATACATTTTAATGGACACATGACATATAGAGTTGGGCCTGTGACCAGAGCCAACCTGTGAGTAGCCAGAGTAGGTGAATGAATGGCAGTGTGGTACACGTGTGATCTACAAATATTTTATTTTATTTTTTAAAAAATAATTATTGTATTTATTAAAGCAGAACTGATGGTTTTTGGACACTGAAAACAGATCTTTCTTTTTTCCTCCCTTTCTTTTCTTTCCTTTTTCTTTTCTTTTTTAAGACAGAGTTTCACTTGGTTACCCAGGCTGGAGTGCAGTGAGGCAACCTTGGCTTACTGCAACCCCTGCTCCCTAGTTCAGGTGATTCTGCTGCCTCAGCCTCCCTAGAAACTGGGATTACAGGCATGTGCCACAAAGTCTAGCTAATATTTTTTATATTTTTAGTAGAGACTGGGTTTCGCTAGGTTGGCCAGGCTGGTTTTGAACCCCTGGCCTCAAGTGATCCTTCCACATCAGCCTCCCAAAGTGCTGGGATTACAGGCGTGAGACATCGCACCCAGCCTCCCAAATGTTTTCCACACAATCATATTATGTATATTTGAAGTAACCATTACAGAAGCCATTTCTTTCCATTGAAATCATGAGATCTTCAGAAGGCCCTTACATAAATGGAAATACAACGTTTCATAGTAGAATTTCAGTTCAGATTAGTTACCAGATTAACCCCAAAGGAGTAGACTCAGGATGAGTAAATTTTAGAGTGTAGTGAGACCACTTGTCTGAGGGCAGAGGAGATTGAGAGATGGGGTTCTACATGCCAGTGTAATGGCTTTAAAGTTATCAAAATTTGGAAGAAGTAACATTAGAAGGACAAATGTAGAACTTGATGGCCTATTAACAGTGTTGTGAAGGGCCATCTCAAACTCTAATATTTGATCTTAGTTTATGATACATAGCCTGTAAATGTGATATTAGCTTCTTTCTTCTTTTCTTTTTTTTACATTTCTATTTTTTATTTTGTTTTTTTTTTTTTATTTCCATAGGTTATTGGGGAATGGGTGGTGTTTGGTTACATGAGTAAATTCTTCAGTGGTGATTAGTGAGATTTACGTGCATCCATCACCTGAGCAGTATACACTGAACCCTATGTGTAGTCTTTTATCCCTCTCCCCCTTCCCATCCTTTTCCCCTGAGTCCCCAAAGTTCATTGTGTCTTTCTTATGCCTTTGCATCCTCATAGCTTAGCTCCCACTTATGAGTGAGAACATATGATGTTTGGTTTGCCATTCTTGAATTACTTAACTTAGAATAATAGTTTCTAACTTCATCCAGGACACTGTGAATACCATTAATTCATTCCTTTTTATGGCTGAGTAGTATTCCATTGTATGTGTGTGTGTATATATATGTGTATATATGTGTGTGTGTGTGTGTGTGTGTATATATCACAGTTTCTTTATCCATTCATTGATTGATGGGCATTTGAGTTGGTTTCACATTTTTGCAATTGTGAAGTGCTGCTATAAATATGTGTGTGCAAGTATCTTTTTTGTATAATGACCTCTTTTCTTCTGGGTAGATACCCAGCAATGGGATTGCTGAATGAAATGGTAGTTCTACTTTTAGTTCTTTAAGGAATCTCCACACTATTTTCCATAGTGGTTGTACTAGTTTACATTCCCACCAGCAGTGTAGAAGTGCTCCCTGCTCACTACATCCATGCCAATATCTACAATTATAGCCATTCTTGCAGGTGTCAGGTAGTAATGCATTATGGTTTTGATTTGCATTTTCCTGATCATTAGTGATGTTGAGCATTTTTTCATGTTTATTGGCCATTTGTATATCTTCTTTTGAGAATTGTCTATTCATGTCCTTAGCCCACATTTTTTTTTTTTTTTTTTTTTGCAGACGGAGTCTCACTCTGTCACCCAGGCTGGAGTGCAGTGGTGTGATCTCGTCCTTGGCCCACTTTTTGATTGTTTGTTTTTTCCTTGCTGATTTGTTTGAGTTCATTGTAGATTCTGGATATTAGTCCTTTGTCACATGTATAGATTGTGAAGATTTTCTCCCACTCTGTGGGTTGTCTGTTTTCTCTGCTAACTTTCTTTTGGCATGCAAAAGTTCTTTAGTTAAATCCAGTTCCATCTATTTATCTCTGTATTTATTGTATTTCCTTTAGAGTTCTTGGTCATGAAATCCTTGCCTAAGCCAGTGTCTAGAAGAGTTTTTCTGATGTTATTTTGTAGAATTTTTATAGTTTCAGGTCTTAGATTTAAGTCCTTAATCAATCTTGAGTTGATTTTTGTATAAGGTAAGAGACGTGGATCCATTCTCATTCTCCTACCTGTGGCTAGCCAATTACCCCAGGACCATTTGTTGAAAAGGGTGTCCTTTCTCCACTTTATGTTTTTGTTTGCTTTGCCGAAAATGAGTTAGCTGTAAGTATTTGGGTTTCTTTCTGGGTTCTCCATTCTGTTCCATTGGTCTGTGTGCCTATTTTTTTTTTTATAAGTACTATGCTGGTTTGGTGACTGTGGCCTTATAGTATAGTTTGAAATCAGGTAATGTGATACTTCCATATTTGTTCTTTTTGCGTAGTTTAGGTTTGGCTGTGCAGGCTCTTTTTTGGTTCCATATGAATTTTATAATTGTTTTTTCTAATTCTGTGAAGAATGATGATAATATTTTGATGGGGATTGCCTTGAATTTTTAGATTGCTTTTGGCAGTATGGTCATTTTCACAATATTGATTCTATCCATCCATGAGCATGGGCTGTGTTTCCATTTGTTTGTGTCATCTGTGATTTCTTTTAGCAGTGTTTTGTAGTTTTCCTTGTAGAGGTCTTTTACCTGCTTGGTTAGGTATATTCCTACGTATTTTATTTTTTTGCAGCTATTGTAAACAGGGTCGAGTTCTTGATTTGATTCTCAGCTTGGTTGCTGTTGGTGTATAGAAGAGCTACTGATCTGTGTACATTAATCTTGTATACAGAAACTTTGCGGAATTCTTTTATCAGTTCTAGGAGCTTTCTGGAAGAGTCTTTAGGGTTTTCTAGATAAACAATCATATCATCCGCTAATAGCAACAGTTTGACTTCCTCTTTGTTGATTTGGATGACTTTTTTTCTTTCTCTTGTCTGATTGCTCTGACTAGGACTTCTAGTGCTATGTTGAAGAGGAGTGGTGAGAGTAGACATCATTGTCTTTTTCCAGTTCTCAAAGGGAATGCTTTCAATTTTTCCCCATTCAATATTATGTTGGCTGTTGGTTTGTCATAGATGGCTTATATTACATTGAATTATGTCCCTTGTATGCCAGTTTTGCTGAGAGTTTTACTCATAAAAAGTGATGCTGGATTTTGTTGAATGCTTTTTCTGCAGCTATTGAGATGATCATGTCATTGTTGTTTTTAGTTCTGTTTATGTAATGTGTTGCATTTATTGACTTGCATATGTTAAACCATCCTTGCCTCCCTGGTATGAAACCCAGTCGATCATGGTGGATTATCTGTTTGATATGTTGTAGGATTTGGTTAGCTAATGTTATGTTAAGGATTTTAGCATCTATGTTTATCAAGAATATTGGTCTGTAGTTTTCTTTTTTGTTATGTCCTTTCCTGGTTTTGGTATTAGGGTGATACTGGCTTCATAGAATGATTTAGGAAAGGTTCCCTCTTTCTGTATCTTGTGGAATAGTGTCAATAGGATTGGTACCAATTCTTCTCTGAATGTCTGGTAGAATTCTGCTGTAGACCCATCTGGTCCTGGACTTTCTTTTGTTTGTAATTTTTAAATTATCATTTCAATCTCATTGCTTGTTATTGGTCTGTTAAAGGTATCTAATTCTTCCTGATTTAAGCTGGGAGGGTTGTATCTTTCTAGGAATTTATCCATCTCCTCTAGGTTTTCTAGTTTATGTGTTTAAAGGTGTTCGTAGTAGCCTTGAATGATCTTTTGTATTTCAGTGGTGTCAGTTGTAATATCTCCTGTTTTGTTTCTTATTGAGCTTATTTGGATTTTCTCTCTGCTTTTCTTGGTTAATCTTGCTAATAATCTATCAGTTTTATTTATCTTTTCAAAGAAGCGGCTTTTTGTTTCATTTATCATTTTGTTTGTTTGTTTGTTTGTTTGTTTCAATTTCATTTAGTTCTGCTCTGATCTTGGTTATTTCCTTTCATGTGCCAGGTTTGGGTTTGGTTTGTTCTTCTTTCTCATTTCTTGGGGTGTGACTTTAGATTGTCTGTTCATATTCTTTCAGACTTTTTAATGTAGGTGTTTAGGGCTATGAACTTTCCTCTTAGCACTGCCTTTGCTGTATCCCAGAGGTTTTTATAGGTTATGTCATTATTGTTGTTCAGTTTGAAGAATTTTTAAATTTCTATCTTTATTTCATTTTTGATCCAATGATCATTCATGAGCAGGTTATTTAATTTCTACGTATTTACAGGGTTTTGAAAGTTGCTTTTGGAGTTGATTTCCAGTTTTACTCCACTGTGGTCTGAGAGAGTGCTTGGTAAAATTTCAATTTTCTTAAATTTATAGGGGCTTGTTTTGTGGCTTATCATATGGTCTATTTTGGAGAAAGTTTCATGTGCTGTTGAATAGAATGTATATTCTGTCGTTGTTGGATGGAATGTTTTGTATATGTCTGTTAAGTCCATTTGTTCCAGGGTATAGTTTAAATCCATTGTTTCTTTGTTGACTTTCTGTCTTGATGACCTGTCTAGAGCTATGAGTGGAGTATTGAAGTCCCCTAGTATTATTGTGTTGCTGTCTATCTCATTTCTTAGGTATATTAGTAATTGTTTTATAAATTTGGGGGCTCCAGTGTTAGGTGCATATATGTTTAGGATTGTGATATTTTCCTGTTGAACAAGGCCTTTTATTATTGTATAATGTCCCTCTTTGTCTTTTTTAACTGTTGTTCCTTTAAAGTTTGTTTTGTCTGATAAAATAATAGCTACTCCTGCTTGCTTTTGGTGTCCATTTTCTTGAAATTTCCACCCATTTACCTTAAGTTTATATGAGTCCTTATGTGTTAGGTAAGTCTCTTGAAGGCAGCAGATAGTTGGTTGGTGAATTCTTATCCATTCTGCAATTCTGCATTTTTTGAGTGAAGCATTTAGGCTGTTTACATTAAATGTTAGTATTGAGATGTGAGGTACCATTTACTCATTGTGTTATTTGTTGCCAGTATACCTTATTTTTTTTAATTTGGTTTTTAAATTGTATTTTTGTTTTATAGGTCCTGTAAGATTTATGCTTTAAAGAGGTTCTCTTTTGATGTGTTTCCAGGATTTGTTTCAAGGTTTAGGGCTCCTTTTTGCAGTTCTTTTAGTGGTGGCTTGGTAGTGGCAAATTCTCTCAGCAATTTTTGTCTGAAAAAGACTGTATCTTTCCTTCATACATGAAGTTTCATTCCACTGGAAACAAAATTCTTGGCTGATAATTGTTTCATTTGAGGAGGCTGAAGATAGGGCCCCAATTGCTTCTAGCTTGTAGGGTTTCTGCTGAGAAATCTGCTGTTAATCGGATAGGCTTTCTTTATAGGTTACCTGGTACTTTTGTCTCACTGCTCTTAAGATTCTTTCCTTCATTTTAACTTTAGGTAACCTGATGACAATGTCCCTAGGTAATGATCTTTATGCAGTGAATTGCCCAGGTGTTCTTTGTGCTTCTTGTATTTGGATGTCTAGGTCTCTAGCAAGGCTGGGGAAGTTTTCCTCAATTTTTCCCCCAAATATGTTTTCCAAACTTTTAGATTTGTCTTCTTCCTCAGGAACACCAATTATTCTTAGGTTTGGTTGTTTAACATAATCCTACACTTATTGGAACGTTTGTTAATATTTTCTGATTTTTTTTCTTTGTCTTTGTTGGATTGGGTTAATTGAATACCTTGTCTTTGAGCTCTGAATTTCTTTCTTTTACATGTTTGATTCTATTGCTGAGATTTTCCAGAGCATTTTGCATTTCTGCAAGTGTGTCCATTGTTTCCTGAAGTTTTGATTGTTTTATATTTATACTATCTATTTTATTGAATATTTCTCCCTTCACTTCTTGTATCTTTTAAAAAATTTCCTTACATTGGTATTTGCCTTTCTTTGGTTCCTCCCTGATTAGCTTAATAAGTAACCTCCTGAATTCTTTTTCAGGTAAATCAGGGATTTCTTCTTGATTTGGATCCATTGCTGGTGAGCTAGTGTGATTTTTTGGGGGTCTTAAAGAACCTTGTTTTGTCATATTACCAGAGTTGGTTTTCTGGTTCCTTCTCATTTGGGTAGGCTCTGTCAGAGGGAAGGTCTTGGGCTGAAGGCTATTGTTCAGATCCTTTTGTCCCACATGGTGTTCCCTTGATGTAGTACTCTCCCCCTTTTCCTATGGATGAGGCTTCCTGAGAACTGAGCTGCAGTGATTGTTATCTCTCTTCTGGGTCTAGCCACTCAGCAAGTCAACCAGGCTCTGGGCTGGTACTGGGGATTGTCTGCATGGAGTCTTGTGATATGAACCATCTGTGGGTCTCTCAGCCATGGATATCAGCACCTGTTCCAGTGGAGGTGTCAGGGTGGTGAAATGGACTCTGTTTGGGTTCTTAGCTTTGGTGGTTTAATGCACTAGTTTTGTGCTGGTTGGCCTCTTGCCAGGAATGGCACTTTCCTGAGAGCATCAGCTGTGGTAGCATAGGGAGGAACACTTGTGGAGTGGGGCCCTAGATCTCCCAAGAGTATATGCTCTTTGTCTTCAGTTATCAGGGAGGATAAGGAAGGACCACTGGGTCAGGGCAGGGCTAGGTGTGTCTGAGCTCAGACTTTCCTTGGGCCGTTCTTGCTGAGGCTGCTGTGGGAGATGGGGGTGAGGTTCCCAGGTCAATGGAGTTACGTTCCCAGGAGGATGATGGCTATCTCTACTGTGTCATGCAGGTTGTCAGAGAAGTCGGGAAAGCTGGCAGTCACAGGCCTCACCCATCTCCCATGCAATCTGAAGGGCTAGTCTCACTCCCACCAGCAACGCCCACCGCCAACAGCATTGCGTCTCTTTCCAGGCAGTGGGCAAGCAGGGCTGAGAACTTGCCCCAGGCTACCCGCCTCTCAGCTGTGAAAGCAAATAGGCTTTCCTTTTTCCCCCACCTGTGGAGTTTGCACACCGGATTCATACCCTCCCCCAAGTTCTGGCTAGGAGACTTCTCGATCAGTTCAAATTGTTACAAAGTTCAGCTGGAGACTTCCTTCTTCCTGTGGCCTTTTCCCAATGTCTCTGGCTACCCTCCTAAAGGATCCCTGTGAGGCCAGGCAGGAATGGCTTGCTAGGAGACCCAGCAAGCTCACAGGGCTTTTCCCACTACATCCTCTATTCCTGTATTTTGCTTGGCTGTCTAAATTGACTCCGCTCCCTGTAAGGTCAGAACTTTCTCCTGTAATCTAGACCAGTTTCCTCAGTGGGGGGCTGCGTTTGGCGACAGACGATCTCCCTTCTCCACTTCCACAGTTTGACAGTGGAGTCCTTCCGAGGGTCTGTGGGTCTGTGGGTCCTCTTGGGTTTCCTGATTCATTCCTGCAATTGTTCTAGAGAAAAATTTACAATGTGAGCCTCCACATGCTTCTTTGTCCATTGGAGCTGCAATCTAGTCCTGCCTCCCATCCATCATGATCCTCTGTGATCTGAGCTTCTAATTTCCTTGGTGCACATTAGTTTTCTTGTGATGAGATCAGGGCCTTTTTGTCAAAGATAGAAATATAACAGAGTCAACCTACAGTTTCTTTTATAATCCAATTAGCAAGAGGGTAATTGTGAATGAAAACCAGTAAAAAGAAGAGTTACCAAACACATTACGCACCTCTTTTTCTCTGATAATTTAGATGTATTTTGTAGTTGTTGCGATGATAATTCTTACTGAATATTATTTATTAAGATGGTTATACATGGTCAGAGAGTTAAACTTAGCTTGATAACCTACAAATTAACTGACAGAGCTAAAGTATAAATTGTAATTCAGTGATTGTAGACATTTGTGAGTTTTATTTTCTTTTAGCAAATTCCTTTCCACTTGAAGGTGAAAGTAGGGCAGAGATAACAACAGGGAAGGTACAAGAAAAAGTAACAGAAGCTTGAGAAAATATTTTGGGATTAAGCAAGATTAAACAGGATAATATTCAAGAACAGAACTTTGTAAGCTATAAAGCATCACATGAGTATTTATTGTAAGAAAGTATGAAAGAGAAATTCCTTGTGTGATCATTTATTATTTGCATGACTCTGAGGCACTCAGGAATGATACTCTTTAACTAGTAAAAGTGATATCTTTTTGATGTAGAGGCCATACAGATGGTGAATAGAAGTTGACATGATTGTTACTGATTTTATTGCTGTGTAAATACTAATAAAATTTTTGGCATACTTGTAAGCCAGCTAGTCCATCACACAAACTTAATGCACTTATGGAACATCACAAGAGTACTGAACCAGGTACTGAAAATAAGTCAGTTATGATAGAAACTGACGCTATGTTTCTGCCTTTTAATAGTTTGCACTTTAAGAAGAGAAAGCAGAAACAAAGCCCACAAAACGAGTATTGAAAGTACATATACTAACAATCACATAGTCAACTCTTGCTATGTAAAATAATACATTTAATTCTGTAAAAATAATTGTTTAAAACGTCTCCCTACTGCCACTGTAGCCATCCCTCATGTTAATACTATCTGACTGTCTCTGTATTCAATTCACGGTCCCTACATTATGTCAGACTTCCTTATCAATCTCTTTTCTTGTCCATACAGATTATTATGTCTACCCTGAGGGTGCTGTCATTCAATCTTAATGTTTTACTCCTGAGTACCTGTAGTTGAATGTTGCAGTGATTTCAGAAGGAATTAACTTATTAGCATTTGGGAATAATAAAATACCTTCTAGACCAGTAAAGCAGAAGTTTTGTGTTTGTTTATTTTGTTTTGTCTTTTACTTGCTGTTTTTGTTACCAAGTTTATTTATAGTTGTAGCTTAAAAACTATAACATTTCTTGAAATAAATTATTGTATCTTATTTACAGTTTATACATAATCACAAAAAATTCAATGGCAGATTGTTGATTTCAGGAATAAATTTTAAGAGCCAATATTACCTCATTTTGATCAGTTTGCTTCCCTGTGTGTGTATATTTTAATATGGTTATACTTGGGTTGATTTGCTAAGCTAATCTTTATTTTCTGTTAAAGATTATGATAAATGAGGTTTAAATCTTGTTAAAATTACAGAATATTCTTTCTTCCTAGGTTCCTTACTCCAGAATAATCTGATTTTTTTTTCTCTCACTTCTTGATGGTCCCTAGAAAATTATTATGCCAAATGAAAAGAGGCTTTTTCTTTCCAAGTGAAAGGGGAAAATACAATAGTGTTATGGCTATGAAGAAGTGGGGTGTTTTAAAAACATTTTTGGAGGAGACAAGTCTGTGTTCTTCAACACTGAGAGCTGAGGGATTGCCAGCTGAAGTGTGTTTGATTGATCTGCCTAACACAAAAAATAAGTTTTCTGACAAAGTGTTAATAAACTCTCTCCAGCAGTTGTAGGCTCCTTTCAAGATTCTACCGTTTGTTTTTGAAGTAGGAAAATGTACAGAGGACTATTATAACGTTCTAATTGAATTTCACAGAAATAGCCCTGGTGTGACCCAAAATGGAAAGAAAAAAACCCAGCCCACAAAACTCTACACCATAAAGCAACTCTCTGCAGAATCATTGTTTAAGGACATGAAGTAGAAAAGAGAGGCCCAACTCTCAAATAATTAGCCTCGGTTAAGGAAGACTTTTAAGACATGGCAAGTTGATGTTGATAACTTCTGTAGGACATAGGGAGATGATGAAAAAGATTGGCAGCTATAAAAGAGAAGTGTTTATTAAAACACTTTTTAAATAGCCTGGGGATATAATAAAAAGTCATCTTTGAAGGAACTTATTAAAGTAAAACCTAGATGGAATTGATAATTTCAACACCCGCAGCTTTCACAGAACTTTCTTGGCTTTTGTGAAAGCTTTTACAGACTTCGTGGAAAGCTTAACATATAGTATGTAGATTTTGCACTCTTTATTTTGGTGAATCATATTAAAAGAGGTTTATGGTTCATACTAACAGGAAAGTTTCCATATTTAAGCAAACAGTGATGCATGCAAAACACTTTTCTTCTCAACATGGCCAGTGATTAAGGAGTTGATACATAAACACCTTATCCTACAGATAGTAAAGTCATTTTTCTTGTGAGTTTATTAGTTTATAGAATGCTTCCCATTTATTGTCTCTTACCTTCAAAGTAAGCCAATGGGGGATGGCAAGCAGGTAATGGTATTCTTAATTTTAATATGGAGAACATGAGGCTAAGAGGTGAAGAGATTTGCACAAGGTCACATCGAGTTACAAAGGTCATACTATATTTAAGAGGGAGAATGGGAATATAAACTCAATATTTGAACTATAAGGTCAGAACTATTTCTATTACCTTATAGGAGTGTCATGAGTGTCAAATGAAATAATGTACCTGGCCCTTAGGCCAGGCTCTTTCACAAGCTAAGTGCTCAGTATATGTTAGGTGTTATTATCACTACTATTCTTATTGGACAATGACTCTTTGCATATGAAAAACACCATTCAAATCTTTACACATTTAACTGGAAAGCTGCAGTGTAAATAATGCCATCTATAGGTAATAGAACCACTAATAGTATTTTGGGTTCCTCAACAAAGAAATTTGACAAATAGCCAGCTCTATTTCTCTCTAAGCTTCTCTGTAATGCTTTATTGGCTTTGTTAGCTCAAAATCAGACATTTGAAGAGAGGATATTCAGTATACCTCAAAATCCTCAAACATGTGACTTCTCTCAGGCTCTTCTCTTTCAGATCTGTCATCACTCAAGGGTTTGAGGGCTTTGGGGAGGTATACAACTTGGTCTTCACAGTACTATGGGATTATTGCATTGTCACAGTTGTGTCTCCCAGATGGTGTCTGTGACTGCTCACCTGATGTGTGCTATTTACTATACAATATATGATTGTCCAGAGTTTTGAGTCCTGGGAAAGAGGCTGACATTTCTTTAGAGACTTATAGATAGAGCATGAACTTACAGATAAGTAGGGACTTACAGATATGTAAGTCCAGCCTACCTGGACTTACAGATAGATCATGAATTGAATAGTACTCTTCTGTGACAATAAATGGTATGGATGATAGTGCTAGGCTGGTGTTTGCCTTGGAAACTGACCTGTGCGGAGCCCTGGATATATCTGACATGAGCCAAGTCTCAGTTATTGAGGAACCAAAGGTACAGAAGAGGCAGCTTTGCTAGTTCATTAGCACAGATGATTGCTATAAACAAAAAGTCTGATTGCTAAAATTCATTTACATATGCTTTAGGTCAAAATGAGACATCATGACAAAAAAATTTCATCAATTTCCTGTTTTTATATCATGTTGAAATAATAGGCAATGACTACTATTTTTGATGATCAGACTTGAGAAAACTACTACAACAAACAACTAGTGACTAGATTTCCTATTTTTTTCCCTGACTTCAATTTAAGCATTAGAATTATGATGATAGGGCCTATGAAAGGTAGACACAGCTGTCATCAGGGTCCCAGGAATCCCGAGAGGGAAGAACAGAAAAGAGGAGGCCAGGAGGGCCTATTTGAAATATACAAGCAGAATGGCACAGATCGTCATAGAAACAAAAAAGAACAAAAGAGGACAGGAATGCAGGCTTTTCCTTTTTTGATTTTATAAAATTATATCAATTTCACTATCATGACCTCAAAATGAAATCTAAGCTTTCCCTAGGGAGCAGAGACAGGCCAGAAAAAAAATTATTTGGGAACTTCAGCCCTATTAACTCAAGATAGGATGAAGAAAGGAAAATGCACGGCATTATATTTTACAAGAACAAACATGACCTCACCTGGAAAGACAATTGTTTCAAGTAATTTCATTGTTCTAAGCCTTGGCATGTATTTCCTTATTCTAAAATATTGAAAATATATATTATTGAAAACTAATATTTCTAGTCAAAAGTAGAATTTAATGTGTAAGCTGATGATGTGTAAGCACTGGTGAGAAATCTCCTTTGACCAATAATATGTTTGTTTCCTTATTAGAGGAGAAGTCATTTTTAACTCTTCTCATATTTTAAAACATGTTTTCTGACTCTGTTAACGGATTCAGGTTTCAGAGGCATTCTATAATTTGTGGAGCTGGTGTGAATAGTAAGGATTTGCATATCCAGTAACTGTTGAAGTGGTTCAGTCATGGCTCTGGGAACGTCGCCCTGGCTGTGGAGTGTTTTCATAAAGATTTGATCCTCATCGAACACTTTTAATGAAAATCTTTCCCAAATCATCACATATCACCAACAAATATTTACTTAGTGTCTGTTTCCAAATGAATCTGCAGTGGATAGTTTTCAAACAGGTTGAGCAGTCGTGGTCCATACTGCCTACTGGAAATTTATAGGAAATAAGAGCCTGGGATAAAAGAAAAAAAAAACCCAAGATAATTTTTATGCAAAGACAAATGATACCTTAATTGGCAGCCTTAAGATTGAATCTGAGATGCTGTGGCCTTTAAAATTTAAGTGGTATATGCAGACTCAGGTGCTTCAGACACACTAATAGAGACAATCTTGTATTCTCAGATAAATGTTTGGGAGCCTCTTGCCTGCTGTCATTTAAGGATATGTGGCAAGTAGGGCAAGAAAACCAAAAGAAACTGTGAAGCCTGCATATTCTAGGACTTGCAGGGTATTATTTCTGTTAGCTGTGGCAGGCATACTCATGATAAGCATATCTAAAAATGATTTTAGCCATAGAGGTGATGAACTGATGAGAACAGGCTCTAAACCTTTTACCTTGTTCCTAAAATGTGTGGGCATCTGGTGGCTAAAGAATCAGTTGCACTAATCACCTCCCACTTTGGCTACTTAGTGAGAAAAATGTGATTTTGGTAATGGGGAAAGCATAGCAGAATCTAAGTTTTATAGAGCATTAAATTAATGATTTAGGAGTCATCTTTAAGAAAAAGAGTCTGAAGTATGTTGCGTTTGCAAAATTTAAAAAAGAAAAATGTGAAAACATTGTAGGGCCCCTCCCAGGCTTTGGTCAGGACGTAAGTGAAGAAAGGACACTGATACTCAAATTTTATTATCTCTGTGGTAAAGCTGCCCCTGCTTCTGGTATGTTTGGGAAAGAGAAGGTATGAAGACAGTTTTTCTACTGGTCAACACTTTAGGGTCGCGGGTTAAGCTGTTGATTCGTTTATTCATTTAGTTTTTACTAAATTCTAACATGAAACGAATCACTAGTTGTCATCACAGATTGTGAGTCTTGAAGGATTGGTTACCTTTTAATTTATTTTCTGAGAGTAGTCCTTTGCAATAGCAATAGTGGAATGGAAATAAAATGCTTTAGAAAAAAAATAATGAAATATCCCTTGATTGTAAGTTTCTTATAGATCATAATCAGCTATCTATAATTTGCTGGGATAAAAGTGAATTATATAATTTCCAAATTCTCAGTTTCTTACTATTTTAATAAGGTTGGAATAGATCAGGCTAGTTTAGAGCTCAAAAGTAGGTCTTATTTGTATACAGGCATGACAATGGTTATGATAATACCATAATAATTATGATAGCAAAAGTTAATGATATATGTATAAAAAGCCTGTGAAGTCTCCTGCTGCTGAGATACTTTGGTGTCTTCTCAGATCCTCTTTATTAGGCTGGTGCTCCCATCTCCAGCTTCTGTGGTTGCTGAAAGCTCACAGGGGCACCTTTTCTGGAGGTTGATTCTAGGCAGACAGGAGATGCTTGGGAGGCCCACAGCCAATGACTGACTACTATGGAGGAGTGGCAGCTCAGCCCCCTTACCTCTGGTTGGTACAACCTGTGAGATTCAATTCATGCTCCCAAGCTCCCTGGGGGACCAATCTGAGGCCAGGCTTCTGAAGCAACCTCATTATCCACCCTTTTTCCCTAATCTGCCTCCTTCCTCCAGCTTCTTAAAACCACTTCCTCAATAGATCATGGGTCCAAGAATATCCATATTAGTCTCTGCTTCCAGGAAATTCGACCTAGGACAGACTCTTAGCAAAGTCAGACTAGCTTGAGTGTTTTGTATTTTCACTCAAGGTTTTTATGAATGCTAGTGACAAAATATAGGAGAAAGGATAGAAGTGATAGAAGTAGGGAACACATTTCTATAGTCTTAGTGTCTAATGCCTGACTAGCAATCAACTAAGTGAACTTTAAAATTAAATACGGAATAATTTTATAAGTAGTTGGCATCAAACCAGCAGAGTGGACTTCTCCTAAGAAATGTATTTTGCTAGTCATTTTGTAACCAAACCACACTTTCTGGCATGGTTTGACATTTGCTCCCTGGTCAGGGTCAGGCATTCTGTGATACCAGACAGCCAATTTCAAGCATTGTTGGAGCCACAAAATGAGCCATTCATATGACAACAGAAGAGGCAGGAGTTGCAGGATGCTCAGGCTTCTCTTGGCAATTGTGCAGCAGGGCTGAAGCCAGATGCCAAGCTGTTTTTCCATCTGCTGTTGACTCCACTCTGAATTAGCTAAACAGGACTCAACACCTGTTGATTAAAAACAGTTACAGCTTTGAAATGAGCAATTGGTCTTTTATCAAGGCCAGACATGAACTCATAATAACCAGATAACTGATATTAATATATTTCTGATGTTCAACAGTCTTTCTCAGTATCTGCAGAACAGTTTGAATAGGCTTGGTAGTTGTGATTTATACTCCTAAAAGTCCATTTGGAGGCAAGTTTTGGAAGACCTTGCCTTGAAGTAGCAGATGTTTTGAAAAGATAGTTAAATTGACCTTTTCTCCTCCATTTTATATTTGAAAATGAAACTACTCAGTGAATTGGGCTAGTGTGCCTGGAATGTTGAATGTCAGGAGAGAGACGCAGGAGATGAGGTGGATAGAAATGGGGCAGGATAATGAAGGACTTTGCAAGTATTTTGGACCTTAAAATAAACAACCAAATTTTTAAAAATGAACCAAAGATCTAAACAGATCTCCTACCAAAGAAGATATACAGATGGCAAATGAGTTCATGAAATGATATTCAACCTCATGTGTCATCAAGAACTGCAAATTAAAAAGAAACATATGACCACTACATACCTATTAGGATGACCAAACTGTAGTATACTGACACCTATTAGGATGACCAAACTGTAGTATCCTGCTGAAATCATGGAGCAACAGGAACTCTCATTTATTGCTATTGCAAATGCAAAATGGTACAACCACTTTGGAAGACAGTTTTGTAGTTTTTTTCAAAACTAAACATACTGTTACCCTGGTTGTGCTTCTTGATGTATACCCAAAGGAATTTAAAACTTAAGTCTACACAAAAACCTAAACACAAATGTTTATAGTCACTGTATTCATAATTGGCAAATGCAAGATAAACTATCTGGCAGTTTTAATTGTTTGAAGTATAAACTATAATCCTTAAAGCTGGATCAATGTGAAAATATCAAAGCTAAATAACATATTTAGTCAAGGAGTTATATAAAAGCTTTCTTATATAAAAACTAAATAACATTTAGTCAAGGAGTGTTATAAATTGGATTTCAACTTCCAAATAAGTAGTCCATTAATAATAATGTCATTTAGAAACTATGTTAATTTACAGTGTTTTTTTATTTATAGCTAATTATTTCCCAATGATAGTTTTAAATAGTTTTTGTTAAACCATATTTAATCTACATATAAGTAGGAAATATTTCATAGAAGATAAGCAAATGATATATTCCTATGAATCTTAAATATTTTTGATATATCAAGTAATTCTCAGTGTATCATAAATACCTTTTTAACTAAGGCAAAAATTTAAAACATTCTCAGAATCCAAGTATAAAGGATGGTCTAAATTTTTTTTGAAATAATTGAAAGTAGCAGGAGTGCATAAAACAGATCTGATTCAAGCACCTAAGTCATAGTAAATAGGTTTCACTTCATTTGTTATTTAAGAACAATTAGTCAACAGTAGTTAATACATTGCTATATGTCTATGTCATAGATCAGGAGTTGATAACCATTTAGAAGTATTAAGCCAACGTTGCGTGTGAGATAAGGTGGAGGTTCCTGATCTCTGAATGTTTTGGTGGTTGTGGTGTACCCGTATCTCAGGTGATGTATAGAGGCCATACTGACTGTAACAACAGTGAACAGAGAGGTATTATCATGCTGCGTTTTGTCAGGAAGTCTCAGTAAATGAATGAATCCCAAGTGACAAGCAAGAATTTTTGGGTTGATGATGGATCCACATCACCAACAAAATCTCTTCGAAGGGAATCTCTATTATTTATGCTTCTCCCACACCTTTCTAATATTAGCTTTCTCCTTTTTGGTTGAGAAACCCATGCCATGTAGTTTAGTTGGTGCTGACTCCCTCAGGGTCACGTGGGTGGAATATCAGAATATCCCCACCCCCACTCTACCACAGTGACTCATACAGAGATGGGTCCCAACCCTAACTGTGCTAGAATCCTGTCAGGACCATTCCCAGGCACTGCAAGTTGAAGTAGGTTGTAGCCGGTCTTATCTGTAACCAAAGTAGAATTTTCAAAAGCTGAAATAATTTTTTACTCGTATGCTTAATAATTTAGCTTTCATTTACAATAAAATATAGGATGTTACCTTATAATATGAAAAATCATCAGAATTGTTTATGTTGTTAGACCATAAGAGAATAATTTCTGCCTCATCCAGGGAGTGAAAGAAATAACAGGTTTCTCTTCAAAAGAGCTAAAAATAATACAGCATAGGCATTTATCCCTAATGATTATTTTTCTTGATGTGAGAACTGAACTGAAAGAACTCAGAGGCAGCATCCATTCGTTGTGAAAAATGTTTTCCTCTCACCAGTCACTTTACAGATGTCTCTTGGTAGGTGCTGGAATTGAACTTTCTGTGATTGAAAATGGCCACTTTTTCTCTCTCTTTAACAAAGGACCATTAGAATGTCAGAAAATTCCACCTAAAGAATAAAAAACTCTTACATCCAATGTACTCTGCACAGTGAACTCTAGATTATTCCACTTGTAAGTAGACTTAAAATGGTTAGACATTGAAATATTAATTCCCTGTGTTGCTGTAGACAGGACAATGTCTGCTTGTATTATTTTGGATGTAACAAAGTCTCTGATGCCCATTTGTAAGAAATACTTTTTTTGGTAACACTCAAGATAAAAGGTGCTCTTTTTTCTCAAAAAGGAACAAAAAAATCCAATAACTCCCCAAATAAATAAACAAACAAAACCCAAACAGAATGGGAAATAAAATGTATACAGTGATAAAGTACCTATTTCCAGTTCAAAATATTGTCTGGTTGATGGTTTTTATGTCTGGGGAATTGAATAGTTTCACTTGATCTTGCAGCAATTAGGAATGTGCTGGAGTTTTATCGGTTACTGCACATTTTGGTCAAGCAGGTGTCAAATATTCAGGGCCTTTAGCATAGTTGGGGGTAGGTTGAAGAATAGGCAAGTATTGAGAATCCTAAAACAAAATCTTTACTCCAACCAGGTGATAACATTGTCAGCAAGGGGCATTGTGGAGCCTTGAGAACCTGGGAAGCTTATAGTTCCTGGTTTGCTTCCCTTTACTTCATGCAGTATGTTCTTGTATTCTTCATTTCCAGTAAAGTTACTTGTTTTCTTCTCTTTCTGTCAATCATTCCGGCATTACCTTTGTGACAACAGTCCAGTAGGCAGGTAACACTGTAAGAAGACATTTGGCAGGAAGTGCTTTAGAAAGCCATGAACTTCCTTAGTCTCAGGAGTTGTATAGATCTGTGCTATAGGCATTAGGAACAGTCATGGAAAGGGCATAGAGATGTGATTAAGGACACTCTCCTAAATGGCTTTGTTGATCTGTCACAAAAAGGGACAGACTCTTCAGGATTTAGTAAAGAAGGCTTGCTGTAAGGAAGTCACCATTCTGACACTTTGTATAGGATATGAACCAATTTAGGATACTGAGGAAAGATTAATGATGAAAAGGCTAGACTGAGGGAGATTAGAGTGAGATTTTCTTTATTGGATTTCACTAATTCCAAGATGCATATTTTTCATACTGTAACATTTCTAAAAATGAGATATGTCTTATTAATGAGACTGTGCCATCTTTAACTGGCAGTGTTTTTACATTCTAAGTAGAATATAAAAAATAAATCTTGTAACCAGTGTCATCTTAGAAATATGGTAACTACCTAACAAAACAGGTTTAGAATGACACCAACTTCACATTAACTTAAGATATAAAACCAAAGTTATATCTTATGTGAAATGTTTCATAAACTACATATAGCATATTATAGACTAGAGGTGGAATAATTCTTGAATAATCATTTCTATTCTTTCTACAATGCCTTAAACACAGAGATCCCCTCTTGATATTGCTTTTCCTTTCATTAGGCTGCACTTTTTATAATGTGCTGATGATCACGTGTTTCATTCACCAATGAATTTCCAGCACTGATGTTACATCAAGTTATCCATTTCTAGGGGATCCTATTTAAATCAACTTTGATACCACAACTTTACAAGAAGTTATCCATTGCCAAGGGATCCTATTTAAATCATCTTTGATACCACATGAGAGATACTGATCTTATGCTATAACTACTTTCCCTTGCATAAAGAACATTCCTTAGGTCAGTTTCCATAATTATGAAAAAAAAGAATGTACACATTTTTAGCTGAGACAGAGCTTTAAGTTTAATTTTATAAAATAGTTACCTTAAAATGAATAATAGGAAGAAGAATTATTTTTAATTAAGGATAGAAATTATAAAGGAATATAGGGAATATTATATATGCTGTAATGCAATTTTAATAAAGATGTTTGAAAATTTCAGTGAGTTAGATGACACAGCCATCTAATGACTGAAAAAGTTTTTTAATAAATAGTAATGGCTTTTTTCTATTAAATATGTGTGGTATATAATACATAATTAGGGGAGCAGGGGAAAGATGGCCGACTAGAAGCAACCACGTTTGGAGGCTTCTGTTGAAATAAGTGATAATAAGCATGTGAATTCTTCACCAGCAACCAAGGTATCCAGGGTCTCTCAGCAAAATTGATGAGAAGGCTGGCATGACCCACAGAAGGAAGAGCAGTGTGGTGCCGTAGCCTACCTGAGAGCCACAGGGGAAGGAGAACCCCTTACTCCCAGCCAAGGAAGGCACTGAGTGAGTGCGCTACCCAGCTGGGGTAACTGCATTTTCCATGGAACTGTGCAATCCATGGATCAGAAGATCCCACTCATGAACTCACACCACCAGGGCCTAGTGTCCCAACCCCGGAATGCACAGATTCTTACACCCTCTCAGCTGGAATCTGCTTAAGCCTACCGAACTCCCGGGGGAGACCAGCACTAGCTGTTGCTGTCTGCTGTCTAAGTCATTTGAGTTCCTTGAGGGAGGGGCAACAGCCAGCACTGGGACTCACAACTGCCTAACATGCTAATCTTCTTGGGCGGGGGAAGGGTGGAACTCATTTCTATAGCTCCAGGCTGCGCTTTTTCCCTGCTGGGGCCAGGGAGGCTGAAAGGCTTGGTCCCAAGACTTGTCCCCACAGCCTAATACACTGGCTGTGCCAGTCTGTGGCCAGAGTGCCTCTTAAGGCCTAACCCTGACCTATCCTTCCTCAGTGGGTGGAGCTTTCCCTCAGGATCTCCAATAACTCCAGCCAGAGGGTCAGGGACAGAATTCAGATCTCCCTGGGCCTGCCTGAGCCCCTAGCGGGAGGGGTGGCTGCGGTCTCTGTGGACCAGCAGACTTAGCCTATCCTCCTGGTAGTTCTGAGGAATCCGGGCAGCCCAGACAAGTGGGTTTCCCCTAGAAAAACACCAACCCCATCCACCAAGGGACAAAGTGCTTTGTTCAATGGGTCCTGCTCCCTGTGCCACTCAACTGGCTGAGACCCTCCAACAGGGGTTGTCTGATGCCTTATATAGGAATGATCCTACTGGCATCAGGTTTGTGACCGTCAAAGTCAGAGGTCCCAAAAGGAGCAGGCACCCATCTTTGCTGCTCTCTAGCCTCCTTGCGTGACATCTCTGGGCATGGGGGTGAATCAGATGAATAGGGCCTAAAGTGAATCCCCAACAAACTGCAGCAGCCCTACAGAAGAGGGACCTGACTATTGAAAGAAAAACAAACAAGAAGAAGGCAACAACAAGCATCAACAACAACAAAAAGGCCCCCACAAAAACCCCATCCAAGGGTCAGCAGCCTCAAAGACTGAAACTAGACAAACTCATGAAGATGAGAAAGAAACAGTGAAAAAATGCTGAAAACTCAAAAGGCCAGAGTGATTCTTCTCCAAAAGATCACAACGTTTCTCTATCAAGGGTGCAGAACTGGACTGAGGATCAGATGGATGAACTGACAGAATTAGGCTTCAGAAGATGCATGTTCTAACCCAATGCAAAGAAGCTAAGAAACTTGATAAAAAATTAGAGGAATTGCTAACTAGAATAACCAGTTCAGAGAGGAACATAACGACCTGATGGAGTGGAAAAACATAGCACAAGAACTTCATGAAGCATACACAAGTATCAACAGCCGAATTGACCAAGTGGAGGAAAGGATATCAGAGTTTGAAGACCACCTTGCTGAAATTAGGCATGAAGACAAGAATAGAGAAAAAAGAATGAAAAGGAATGAACAAAGCCTTCAAGAAACATGGGACTTCATAAAAAGACTGAACCTATGATTGATTGGAGTACCCGAAGGAGATGGGGAGAATGGAAACAAGCTGGAAAACATGCTTCAAGATATTATGCAGCAGAACTTCCCCAACCTAGCAAGTCAGGCCAACATGCAAATTCAGGAAATACAGAGAACACCATTAAGATACTCCACAAGAAGAGCAACCCTGAGACACATAATCATCAGATTCTCCAAAGTTGAAATGAAGGAAAAACTTTTAAGAGCAGCCAGAGAGAAAGGCCAGTTTACCTACAAAGGCAAGCCCATCAGACTAACAGTGGACCTCCCAGCAGAAACTCCACAAGCCAGAAGAGATCTGGGGCCAATATTCAACATTGTTAAAGAAAATAATTTTAAACCCAGAATCTCATATCCAGCCAAACTCAGCTTCATAAGTGAAGGAGAAATAAATTCCTTTCCAGACAACCAAATGCTGAGGGATTTTGTTACTGCTAGGCCTGCCCTGCAAGAGCTCCTAAAAGAAGAAGTAAATACTGAATGGAAAAACTAGAACCAGCCACCACAAAAACACACCAAAATGTAAAGACCAATAACACTACGAAGAAATTGCATCAACTAGTGTCCAAAATAACCAAATAGCATCATGAGACAGAATCAAATTCACACAATACTAACCTTAAATGTAAATGGACTAAATGCCCCATTAAAAAACACAGACTGGCAAATTGGATAAGGAGTCAAGACCCATTGCTGTCTTCAGGAGACGATTCTTATATGCAAACACCCACAGGCTCAAAATAAAGAGATGGAGGAGAATTTACCAAGCAAATGGAAAGTGAAAAAATCAGAGGTTGCAATCCTAGTCTGTGACAAAACAGACTTAAACAAAGATCAAAAAAAGACAAAGAAGGCCATTACATAATGGTAAAGGGAATAATTTAACAAGAAGAGTTAACTATTCTGATTATATATGCACCCAATACAGGAGCACCCAGATTCATAAAACAAGTTCTTAGAGAACTATAAAGAAACTTAGACTCTCATACAATAATAGTGAGAGAGTTTAACACCCTTCTATCACTATTAGACAGATCAACGAGACAGAAAGTTAACAAGGATATTCAGCTCTGGATCAAGTGAAACTTGTAGATGTCTACAGAACTCTCTTCCCCAAATCAACAGAATATACATTCTCCTCAGTGCCACAAGGCACTTAGTCTAAAATCAACCACATAATTAGAAGTAAAACAATCCTTAGCAAATGCAAAAGAACGGAAATCATAACAAACAGTCTCTCAGACCACAGTGCAATCAAATTAGAACTCAGGAATAAGAAACTCACTCAAAACCACACCAACTTCATGAAAATTGAACAACCTGCTCCTGAATGACACTTGGGTAAATAATGAAGTTAAGGTAGAAATCCAGAAGTTCTTTTAAACCACAAGAACAAAGAGACAACATACCAGAATCTCTGGGACACAGCTAATGCAGTGTTAAGAGGAAAATTTATAGCACTAAATGCCCATATCAGAAAGCTAGAAAGATCTCAAATCAACCCCCTGACATCACAATTAAAACAGCTGGATGGGCAAAAGCAAACTAATCCAAAAGCAAGCAGAAGACAAGAAATAACTAAGATCAGAGAAGAATTGAAGGAGATAAGACACAAAAAAACCTCCAAAAAATCAACAAATCCAGGAGCTGACTTTTTGAAAAAAATTTACAAAATAGACTGCTAGTTAGACTATTAAGGAATGAGAGAAGAATCAAATAGACACAATAAAAATGATAAAGGGGATATTACCATTGACCCTACAAAAATATAAAGTACGTCAGAGAATACTATAAATACCTCTATGCAAATAATGTAGAAAATCTAGAGGAAATGGATAAATTCCTGGATGCATACACCCTACCAAGATTAAACCAGGAGGAAGTTGAATCCCTGAATAGACCAATAACAAGTTTTGAAATTGAGACAATAATTAATAACCTACCAACCAAAAAAAAAAAGCCCAGGACTAGATGGGTTCATGGCTGAATTCTACCAGAGATACAAAGAGGAGCTGGTTCCATTTCTTCTGAAATTATCCAAATAATTGAAAAGGTGGGACTCCTCTCTAACTCATTTTATGAAGCCAGCACCATCCTGATACCAAAGCCGAGAAGAGATACAACAAAAAAAGAAAATTTCAGGCCAATATCCCTGATGAACAGTGATGTGAAAATCCTTAATGAAATACTGGAAAACCAAATCCAGCAGCACAACAAAAAATTTATTCAGCATGATCAAGTCAGCTACATCCCTGGGATGCAAGGCTAGTTCAACATATGCAAATCAATAAATGTAATCCATCACATAAACAGAGCCAAAGACAAAAAAAGCATGATTATCTTAATAGATGGAGAAAAGGCCTTTGATAAAATTGAACATCCCTTCATGTTAGAAACTCTCAATAAACTAGGTATTGATGGAACATGTCTCAAAATAATAAGAGCCATTTATGACAAAACCACAGCCAATATCATACTGAATGGGCAAAAGCTAGAAGCATTCCCTTTGAAAACTGGTACAAGACAAGGATGCCCTCTCTCACCACTTCTATTCAACATAGTATTGGAAGTTCTGGCCAGGGAAATCAGGCAAGAGAAAGAAATAAAGGGTGTTCAGACAGGAAGAGAGGAAGTTGAGTTGTCTCTGTTTGCAAATGACAGGATTTTATATTCAGAAAACCCCATCATCTTAGCCCAAAAACTTATTGAACTGATAAGCAACTTCAGCAAAGTCTCAGCATACAAAATCAATCTGCAAAAATCACAAGCATTCCTTTACAATAACAATAGGCAAACAGAGAGCCAAATTAGGAATGAACTCTCATTCACAATAACTCCAAAGGAATAAAATACCTAGGAATAAAGCTAACAAGAGATGTGATGGACATCTTCAAGGAGAACTCCAAACCACTGCTCAAGGAAATAAGAGAGGACAAAAACAAATGGAAAAACATTTCATCCTCATGGATAGGAAAAATCAATGTTGTGAAAACAACCATACTATAAAAAGTAATTTATAGATTCAATGTTATCCTCATCAAGCTACCATTGACTTTCTTCACAGAATTAGAAAAAACTATTTTAAATTTCATTATGGAATCAAAGAAGACCCTGCATAGCCAAAACAATCCTAAGCAAAAAGAACAAAGTTGGAGGCATCATGCTACCTGACTTCAAGCTGTACTACAAGGCTACAGTAACCAAAACAGCATGGTACTGGTACCAAAACAGACATGTTGACAAATGAAACAGAACAGAGACCTCAGAAATAACACCACACACCTACAACCATCTGATCTTTTGACAACCTGACACAAACAAGCAATGGGGAAATGATCTCCTATTCAGTAAATGGTGCTGGGAAAACTGGCTAGTCATATGCAGAAAACTAAAACTGGACCCCTTCCTTACACCTTACACAAAAACTAACTCAAGATGGATTGAGGACTTAAAGGTAAAATCCATAACCATAAAAACCTTAGAAGAAAACGTAGGCAATACCATTCAAGACACAGGCAAAGACTTAATGACAAAAACGTCAAAAGCAGTTGCAACAAATCCAGAGTTGACAAATGGAACCTAATTAAACTAAAGAGCTTCTACACAGCAAAAGAAACTATCATCAGAGTGAACAGGCAACCTACAGAATGGGAGAACATTTTTGCAATCGAGCCATCTGACAAAGGTCTAATATCCAGAATTTATAAGGAGCTTAAACGTACTTACAAGAAAGAAACAACCCCATCAACAATTGTGCAAAGGATATGAACAGACACTTCTCAGAAGAAGACATTTATGCAGCCAACAAACATAAAAAAAAGCTCAACACCACTGATCATCAGAGAAATGCAAATCAAAACCATGATGAGATATCATCTCATGCCAGTCAGAATGGCAATTATTAAAAAGTCAGGAAACAATAGATGCTGGTGAGGCTGTGGAGGAATGGTAACGCTTTTACACGGTTGGTGGGAATGTAAATTAGTTCAACCAATGTGGAAGACGGTGTGGCGATTCCTCAGGGATCTAAAACCAGAAATACCATTTGACCCAGCAATCCCATTACTGGTATATACCCAAAGGATTATAACTCATTCTACTATAAAGACACATGGACACTTATGTTTATTGCAGCGCTATTTACAATAGCAAATACATGGAACCAACCCAAATGCACATAAATGAAACTGGATAAAATGCTGTACATATACACCATGGAATACTATGCAGTCATAAAAAGGAATGAGGTCATGTCCTTTGCAGGGACATGCATGAAGTTGGAAACCATCATCCTTAGCAAACACAGGAACAGAAAACTAAATACTGCATGTTCTCACTTATAAGTGGGAGTTGAACATTGAGGGCACATGGACACAGAGAGGGGAACAACACATACCAGGGCCTATTAGGGGGTGGGGATGAGGGGAGGGAACTTAGAGTACAGGTCAATAGGTTCAGCAAACCACCATGGCGCATGTATACCTATGTAACAAACCTGCACGCTCTGCACATGTATCTTTTTTTTTTTTTTTTTTTAGAAGAAGTAGGAATAGGGAAAAAGAAAAAACTTAAATATATGAGAAAGGAAAAAAACCCATAATTATGATGTACTATATATACTGTCTACCTACTTAATATTAAAAGCTATCATTTTAGAAATATATAGTTATATAACAGTTAATCTTATTTATTCCTGCTTCTAATAATTTCCTAAAACATAATTCAGGTGATATTGCACTAATTAAAATATACATGTGCTGTATGTATTGTATCTATATACCTTTTGTTACAATATGAGTCATTAAGCTATTATGGCCACATAAGGATCTGACATTTGCTTTTCACTTTTTATCACCTCGTTAGATCTTGATCTCTGTAGCATATTAGTTTTAATGAAAAAGAAAGATAATATAATAAAATATGGGAACTTACTATTTGCTTTAGAAACTATAAATATTAATCTAAGAATATAAAGTTAGGCTTCTCATGAAGACTACTCTAATAATGGAAATGTTTTGGTATTATGAAAAAAGTATAAGAAAGCTACTCTTAGATCAATGATGGGGCAATGCTGGATATTCTAGATTATTTGGGGACATTTTTCTCTTTCTCATTCTCAAATGTATTCCATGTTCTCACTCTCACTCTTTCTTGATCATCTTTTTCTATTTCTTTTTCTCCCACTTCACTCCTTCCTGTCACCACAGTCTGTCATTCCTTGGTCTCCCCATAGCATCCAGTCTGTCAGTATGGATAGACAAAGACCATAAGCTTCACAAGGTCAGAGACTGTGTCTGTTGACTCTCCACTTCATCCTGGTGTCTATTACATTGCTGTCACATGGCAGGCACTCCAAATTGCTTGATGACTGAAAGAATTCTGAGTCTGACATAGATGTGAAGTAGACACTGTGTATGAATTTTAGGCTATGTCCAAAGAGTGTTTATTGCGTTAAATAATGCTCATTTGGTTGTTGCTTTATTACCATTGTTATGCATTGTTTTATTAGATTTCAGTTGGTTCCTTGAAAGAGGGATAATATTTTCTTTTAATTCCTCTAGCTAAAACGAACTAACTTTTGCACTCCCTTTCTACAAAGGTATGAGTATGATATGATAGCTTGAGACCCATGAATAGTTTTACAAGTTAGAGAGGACTCCCAGGCACTAGTGTAGAAATTTGACACTCATGCAAGCTGAATTTTCAAAGTGTCACTGAATATCTGATGATCATGTTGAAATCCTAGGCAGGGATTAGAAATGATTGTTTTGCCCATGGCCATAGGATTTGCTTTCTTTAACAGAATACAATTCCTGAGAAAAGTCTCAAGTTCTGAAATGAAAATAATAATAATTAATAATAATAATAAAGTCAGAACTTTACTAATGACATATTTACCTTTTCATGTCTTGTGTATTATAGAAAATTGTTCCTGTTATACGTATTGACTTAGTAAATGGGAACCTATTACTATAACATGTAATTTATAACATGCTAAAGGGTTTGTTTAAGATAATAAAATAAAAATAGAAAATTAAAAAATTTTTCAATTATATTGGCATTTCTTTGACATTGTCTTTCTTATCAGTAAAAAAAATCTTCCCAGTGTTTTTAAAAAATATATATTTTGGCCGGGCACAGTGGCTCACGCCTGTAATCCCTGCGCCTTGGGAGGCTGAGGTGGGCAGATCATGAGGTCAGGAGATAGAGAGCATCCTGGCTACCACAGTGAAACCCCATCTCAACTAACGATACAAAAAATTAGCTGGGCGTGGTGGTGGGCGCCTGTAGTCGCAGCTACTCGGGAGGCTGAGGCAGGAGAATGGCGTGAACCCAGGAGGCAGAGTTAGCAGTGAGTAGAGATTGTGCCACTGCATTCCTGCCTGGGTGACAGAGCGAGGCTCCGTCTCAAAAACAAACAAACAAACAAAATATATATATATTTCAAATTGTACTGCTAAAAGGGTACCTAAACTAGCGCTAATAAAAGTGATTTTAGGCAGAATATGCTCCTTTTCTTGGCTCTAACAAAGATTTGTGCTTATATCAGCTCCATGGGGACATGAAGTGAGAAGAGAATTAGAAGGAACAACTCCTTTGGCAGATTACTTTTGTTTTTGCAATTTTCTCAGGTCTCACAGACGATTTCTGGTAGTATTACTGGCTAGTGTTTTAAGCATGCAGATTCTCGAGTTGCTTCCTAGGTCCTCACAGTTCTAGCTAGGGGAACTTTCTGTACCTTAAACTCTTCATCCTTACAGTGGGAATAATTAAAATAATAACAATAATAATAACATTATTATATAGAGTTGTTATGAGGCTGAAAGGAGTTAACATATGTAAAACCTTCCCAACAATGCCTGTAACATATTAAGTACTTAGGTTGTACCTGGAACCTAATTTGTATCAGTAAGTCTTAGCTAATTATCACCAGATAATTATCATCATCATCACAATTACACAAAATACTTTCTACTGGTGTTTCTAATAGTCTTTAGTTGATTTCCACAAATAAAAAATAAAACTAGTTCCTTAAAACCAAGTCATCCTCTTGGTATTCTTTTATTTAAAAAAAAATATGTGACTTATTATATGACTCATTTATTTATGTTGTGAGATCTATTTAGGCTAAATTAAATGTATTTAGTTTAATATTCATGAATGAAAGTGATTTGTTTTTAACTGCTCACTGCAATGCAAAAAAAGCTCCTGAACAATTAACCTAGATTCATATAATTTGCAGTTTTTTGCTTTTTCTAGTATTAATCTTTTTGCTGAACCCACAAAAATGTTCTCACTCTTGTGTGTTTCAGTTTCATTTCATTGTCTTTTTGCTTTCAGGTGGAGACCAATTCAAAGCCACACATTTCATGCTGTGATAGTACTTTTCCAGTGTCAAAAAGAAGGGAAGAAAATTAACATTGACTTCACTTTTACTTATATTCTTATTTAACAACCTCTTGAGACAGATACTATCTTCACTTTATGAGGAAGTATGAAGGTGCTGAGGTCACACAAATAATAAATGTTAGAGCTTGGTGAAAATTGAGGTCATCTGACTCTGAGGGAGTGATCATTTCTCCAAGTCACAGCACACAGTTCCCAGATATGGACAAAGATTCATCCAAAGGAACACCGGAAAACTTTATTTGGTCAGAAATAAATTGCTAAAGCTTACTTTCTTGGTGATTGTCCTGGAGAAATAGCATCAATCATCTTAAGTGAATTTGCATCTTGGCAAGTGTATGAAAATATGTGTATCTGTGTGTGGGAAGAGAGAACAGCATTGTTATTGACATAATTTTGATGCTAATAAACATTTGGGCCACACCTCCTATTGTTGCTGCGCATGATGGCCCTTGGCAGGACTGGATCTGCCTTTCTGTGGTCTGAAAATAGCTCTGAAAATGTCACGATCTGCTGTTTTCCCCTCAGGTGGAGGCAGCCTGATCTACATAGGTAAATGAAGTGGAAGATTAAGTAATTATTTTCAGAATTTGATTAATGTGGAAAATCAACATGAAAAATTTTAGCATCTCGAGCTTTTTTTTCCCTCAATTGTGCATGTTTAAACCTTAATTAAGTAAATATTTCCTTAGTCTTTTCTGTGATTTTGACACCAGAATTGAAGAGGACAGCGTTCAAGCAATTCTAAAAGGGGTTTTAAGAACTCCTGAAACAAAAGATGTTAAGTGTGGGCCATACAGCCATAGTGGTCTTCAGCCTGAGACAGTGAGGGTCAAGGAACACAGGCATTGGTCCTAAGGCCACACCATCATGTCTTCTGGTTCTCAGCCCCACTCTCCATCAGTGTTCCACTGCATCTGTTTACACAGCTGACTGCTCCATCTTTCAGACTGTGTGGAGCTCCTTCGTATCTCCAGTCACAGCCTTGTCTCTGGGACTGGTCAGCTTCTAAAATGGCTATCCTTATTCAAAAAGTCTTGTACTCTCAAAGACTTTGTACTTTGCCCTTAAAGTGTAAATCCTCCATAGCAGCTAAGGAATAACTTTACTATTATAAATTAATAATAATAATTCAATAATTATCTGTGAAAATTTGTAATAATTTATATTGTTTTGAAGAGTTTAAGCTATATTCCTCCATGTGCCTTCCACTTTTGGTCAATGCCCTGGCTACCACTTCCTTGGGAGCCTCCATTCTCTGCTGTATCCTTTAGTAACTGAATGGGGCTCAATCTAGGGTGGGAAGAGGGCGATACCTACAGGTCATTGTTCTGATCTTAGATTCTTGCCAGAGAATGAAACTCTTGGATGTAATCATCAGATGTCAGAGATGGAGCTGGTGGAGGAGATAGGCAAAGGAGGGGAGTTAAATGCAATAAAAAGGAGAATGTGTGCATATATGTGTGTCCACAAGTAATAACTGCTAATTGTATTCAATTTTGTAATCTAGGAATATGGTGGTAGCCAGTAGCCTCAAGCCTCTTCCTTGTAGCCTTCTTTTTTTAGACCATGTATCTCTAAAACTAATTTTTTTTTAAAGTTACTCTTTACACATTTTAGATCTTCATAATATTTTATAATAAATTGAAAAAAATTGAAAATAATGAGAAAGTATGTTAAGTTCAGTACAGTCTTCTCTCAGTATCCATCAGGGATTGGTTCCAGGACCCCCTTGGATACCAAAATCCACGACTGCTCAAGTCCCTTATATGAAATGGTGTTGTATTTGCATGTGACTTTTGCATATTCTCCTGTATATTTTAAGTCATCTCTAGACCACATGTAATATCTAAAACAATGTAAAACTCTGTAAATAGTTGCTATACTATATTTTTATTTGTATTATTTTTACTGCTATATTGTTATTTTCATTTTTTATTTTTAATATTTTGATCCACAGTTGGTTGGATCCGTGGATATGAACTCACAAATACAGAGGGCTGACAGTATATTATAAATACCGACAGCAAGAAGTAAAATTTTCCATTACTCTTTTACATGTATTCAAAGAAATACCAAAAAAAAATGCATAAGTAGTTTGATAACCATCATCTGTCTAAATATTTATGTGGATTTATGTATATATGTGTATGTATACATATATATGTAAAATCTAATGTAATAATTGAAACATTTACATTATTCTTTATTTTCCCTCAAATTTGTACTCCCATTCCACTTTCTGCAAAAATGTTTGTCCCAATGTAATATAATTTTATGCTTGCAGGATTTTTGTTGATCACCCTATCATACTTCTGTACAACAAAAATTATTTATAAATTAACTTTTTGTATAACCCAAGATTTTAAGTATTAATCTTTTCTGTGTTGTTATATTATAAATATTATCATATAATTGATCAAAACAACATAAATCATCACAAATTTTGCAGATAATTATTGAATTATTATTATTAATTTATAATAGGTTGTTTCTTAGCAGCTGTGGAAGGTGTACACTTTCGGAGGCAATGACCATGAGAGGGCTGTTTTGTGACATGGGAGACTGGCGAATGGGAGAGGGAGAGAGAAAGGAGAACTTGCACCTCAGTGACTCTACAGGCAGATGAAGTTTCAGACAGAATATATATAGCAATTGAGGACCTTGAAATTATTTTTTAAAAATTCTGACTTTTTCAAAGTAATGTACTGTACTTTGAAGAGCCCTGCTGTAAGCTTTAGTTCTTGTGTTAGTTTTTCTTTTTTCTCTACACTGCAAGCAAAGGAATTCCATTTGAGTCTCTTCCCAACCATCAGTGATAGAAACAACGTTCTTTTCTTGACTACATAATGGCTGAGAGAGCTTCTGTTTGTTCCCACAGTAGTTTACTGTCCATTCCTTATACGTTTCCCAAATAGAGTCCCCTTAAATCCTCTTTCCTCTCTCAGGGCTTCTGCCATGTAATCCATGACTGTGAATTCACTAAGGTTACAAATATTAACATTTTTGCTATAAGACATTCTGAAAGATATTCTAAAATTAAGTCAATGTAATCAGGTACTCAAAAAGCTTACAATGTAGTGGAAGAAATAGGATATATACACAAATCACTAGGCAGAGATGGGAAGCTAAGGTATTATAGATGGGTGGATGGGGAGGGGGCAGATGACAGGTGGAGATGGCCCAGAATGTCAAAGCACAATGTGTCACCAGAGAATGGGAGTTATCCAATCTGCCTGGAGCACAGACCAAGCTTAAGAACAGGATTTCTGTATCTGCAGTTCAAAGTATATCTGTAGAACAAATGTTAAAAAGTGTTTTTGAAAAAGAGCTAGTGACTGTGTTAGTTTTGTTTGCATTGTCAGTTTTGAAGTCAAGTAAGTAAAGAAAATGCTAATATGCTAGATTTTTAAAAAAATCAGACTTCTTCATTATAGAATATATTAATTCCCACCAAAGTTTCATACATTAGGGAAAGCCAGGAGAGATGGTAACACAAAATTATTTCCAGCTCATTTTTTTTTCTTTCTTGAAGGATATCTAGTTAAAGAGGCCAAGGAAGAGGCTTAGAAAGAGCAGTTTCAGAAATAGTTAGATGTAAGGAAGCAAAGATATTCTGGAGTCAGGTTGCTAAAGTATAACATATGGAATTGCTTTGGTAAGTGGTGAAAATCATTGATGGCTTTGGCAAGATTGCTCACAAGTTGAGATGTAATACGGCTAACCTGGTGGTCTGTGTGAGGTGAGGGATGAACTAGCAGGGGGTACAGAGGAAAAAAAAACACCAAGACAAGAAGTATTAAACAACTGCACAAGGAAAAAGTAGAAGTATATATCTACAGTTGGGTAGTTTAAGTATAGTTGAAGTGGGAACAGAGAGAAATGTATACGTATGTGCACACACATACACACGACCATTTGCAAAAGTTGAAACTTTTAGTTAACTTGATGTTGAGGCTTCTTTTTTTTTCCAATTTACTTTTACTTTTGTGATGTTAAATCAGAAGTTTAATTTTTGTCTCCTTTGAGTTTATATTCAAATAAAACAAAAATTCTTACCTAAAAACACAAAACATCAGGACAAAAGAGCTGTTTAATTTTTTTGATGTTTTCAATGTTGATATTTTTTCCAAGAGGTAGAGAAATATCTCTGGATGGTTATCTAAAATTTATAATTTTTGTACAGATATGGTATATAGGGCAGTGTCATAGTTTTAATGTTGAAAAAGCATTCTTTTTAAACTATAGCAAATTATAAAGTATTTATATACATAATATGGCAATATCACTTCAGGAATTCACAATTTTACAAACTAAAATAAGAAAAAAAAGTCAATTTAAATACAACATTTAATTATTTAGGTGGTTTACCCTATCTCCGATTTATTTAGTCTGGTTGCTTTGGTATATCTTTAGATTGGATAAGATTTGTTCTCTTCTTATTATAGGAAATCTATTCTAGCATTTTAGATATACATTCTTTAGCACATTGTTTGTGTAATGGTTTAGCAAAAATTATAGCTTTATCCCTATTAATATAAATCAGAATGATTAATTAGCCCAATCAAATATAAAAATGCAATCCTTAATTGGTTCTTATTGTAAATGACCCACAAACAACAGTTTCAACCCCCTTCAGAATAAAAAATAAAACACTTAAGCAAGCATAGTAACACTTAATAGAGCACAGTAATTTGACAGCTAATGATTTGACCAATTGTATTGAGATTTGATATGACATTTTGATAGAAAACACTGTAGCCTGTTTAATTATTGAGTAATGCATACCATGGACTCTTAACAATGAACATTTATTTTCCTGTGATAAACTGACATTAAGTAAGAAATAGCACAATGCTAAAATAAATTATCTTAAAATAAAATTCAGATCAAGAATAATCATAACAATAATACGTAATAATGGCCCCGATTTATGAGTATTTACTATGTGTCAGTAACTTCAGATACAGTAGCTTAATCCTCAAATAGTTTTGCCTGCTGGAAATTATCACCCCATTTACAGGTGGCAAAACAGGCTTAAATAATTTAAATGAAAACCTAAGTCCCACAGTAGGTAGCCTTTCTAATATTCTGTGCTGCTCCCACACACTGCAACTCATCATTGGTCTTGAGCTTAGGTATTATGTAAGCTCTGACATAAGGTTAATAGATTGTGCTTTTATTTCAGCTCAAATTTTTCATAAGAGATCATGAATTTTTTGTTTTTTACGCTGTGTCCTTGTGTTTTTCAGTATTTTGTGTTTCATAAAAATATAATTGATTCAGTCATGTGTGGGCTTAGCAGAAATCAGCATTTCTTAGATTGGAAAAGGAAATGATCTCCTTGATTTGGTTGATTGACAAAGTTTAAATGTTTGACACATGGAGTGGGTATGTATACATGTATGTTTGATCTATGTATCTATTATCTGTGCAAAAAATAATTATGGTTTTAGATTTCAAGGGTTTTTACAATTGCATAATTTCAAAATTTCTGAGCAGAGTCAAATCACTTTGGTGCAAAAAAGCCCAATATAAGGTAAGAAAAATAAAAGCTTCAACTAATTGTGCTTAGAAAAGCATGTAGGCAGTTACTGGCTGATTACCAAGAATTATATTCTGCAGATTCTTTTTAAAACTGAAATGCACAAAGTTTGGACATATGCTGCAAATTCTGAATATAGATTATATACAAATACCTACTCAATTGCTTGAGATTAATTATAATCTGCTTTAGTGGAAAAGGAAAAAAAATCTTTGCTTCATCTGGTACTTGAAGAGGGGAGATAGGTTTATTTTTTATGACCAATCTTGCCCTTCAGCCAAAGTTTATTCATTTTTTTCCCTTAAGATTAGCCTTGTTCCTAGACTTCTGGTAAGTAGTAGCATCTTGTTATTGGGACTGATTTTCCCCCAAATGATGTATTTTCTGAAAGGCTTATGTTCAAACTGTAGTTATAATTACCATGTAAGGCACCCTAAAATGACGAGAAGTTCACAAAAGTTAAGGAGGTAGCACACAAACTGAGAAAGGTAGCTATTTCTTAGGGCAATAGGTCCTTTTGAGAAATGTTGCTTGGTGATTTGGAATTTGAACATTGTGGAGTTACACATGTGCTTTACCATATTAAGCTTTCTCTAACATTTGGAGCTTTCCCTACATAAAGATTGGGGCTTTTATTTGCATTCTCCCCACTGCCAAATGGCTGCCTAGGGCTCCAATACACATTTTCCTCTATTTCAGTGACCTGTGGGATGGCTTTAGAGGGCTTAGAGGTCATTTAAAAGGACCTAAATACTATGTGGAACAAAAGCAATTAGTTCTGCTCATTTATTGATCTTAGGAGTCTAGGAAATGGAACACAGGACTACTTGTCTTCAGTTGGGGAAGAAATCTACCAAGTAGAAGAGGCAGTTGCTTAAGAGAGGGGTGAGTACCTACTATGTTTCAGGCATTGTTACACACTTTTTATATTAAATTTCCCTAACAGATATATGAACAAATATTATTATCTACATTGATATCTGTAGCTTTGATTTCTCCCCTGTGCTCTATGTCCACATACCCAACTGCTTAATGGATATTTACATTTGAATATCTTACAGGCATCCCAAATTAACAAGTCCAAAACTGATCCCACTCACCTCAGCCCCCTCACACACAATACAATCTATCACTGACTCCTGCCAGTTATAACTTCTAAATGCTGCTCGATTTCTGTTCATTTCCTCTGCTACCACTCTATTTTGAATGAACATTGTTCTCAGTGGGACTGTTGCAATGGTTTCCCTGCATTTCTACCCACACTTCTCCCTTTTGAATCCACTCTTTCCACTATAGTCAGAGTAATCTTTTCAAAGGATGCCAAAGCTCTCAAAACACTTTATTGCCTAAATGACTTTAGTGGTTTCCCATTGCCCTGAGGATGGAAGTGAAAATACTAAACATGTGCAAAGACCCCACCTCCTTCTCCAGTCTCCCTACCACTCCCTCCTTCTCTGCACTTCCATTCCACCCGCTCTCTTAGTTCTGTGAAAAAGCAGAGATTTGTCCTGTTGTAGGGCCATTATCCCATTTGTTTCTTCTCTCAGGCCTCTCTTCCCCAGTATACATAGTTAATTTACTATCTGTGCTTTCAAACTTACTTCAGATATCACTTCCTCCAGGAGCTTTTTTTGACTCTAGATAAGAGAGGTCAAGATTCCCTGTTAAATGATTTTCTTTCGGAGTTGCCACAATGATAATTAAATGTGGTATTAATACAAATTAATATTTGTATAATTAGCTATCTAATATTTGTTTCCCTAGCTACAGAGTAAGACCAGGAGGTCAGGGGAAAAACGTTTTACACATACTGTATCACCAGAGCTTTTTACAGTACTTTGCCCCGGAGGTTGTTAGGTGAATATTTTTTGAGTGAATGAGTAAGTGAATGAGCAGATAGGTATTTTCCAGTGAAGAAATTTAAGGTTGGATGGGTAAGTGATAGAGTGAGAATGTGAGCTCAGGATGAATTCACCCTGTAATTTGTGTTCTTTCCACTTAAAATTTTCCAGTCAAAATTTTACAATTCACATTTATGTTATTTTTACCAATACTATTTCCATAATGAGTTTTTAAATAATATTATATATTTTACTTGAGTGTTGTGGGGCCAAAATACTAGAGACAAATATTACACTTATGTTTTTTCCCTATTGTAGAATTTTCCATAATATTAAGTGATTTTTTTTGTCACTTGGATTGTACAAATTTCTTTGAGTGACTTTAAGGTGCTGATTTCTAATGTAATAGAGTTGTTAGTTTGATTTGTCACTAGTATTTCTAATCTTCTTTATTTAAAAAGTTTTATCAAGTAGTAAGGAGCAAAAATGTAATTAGGCTGGTTATTAATTTGAAAGTTTATGAGGACTAGACAGAGAGCATAAATGGGTAAAGCAGCTTTGCAGGACATTGGTAACTGGAAGAGACCACTGTTCTGTCTAAAGTGAGAGCACCTGCTTGCCTCCCACCAGTGGTGACAATGTCAGAATATAAATAGAGCATTGCCAGATTATGTTTTTTTTGTTTTTTCAAGAGAAGACCTCAACTGAATTTTTGTAAGCAGTCATTTGTTTCTATCTGTTGAAAATTTATTGGATTAAAATAACCACCACCACTAAAAACTCTATTGGCCAAATAAAATGTATCTGTAGGTCTGTTCTAGCCTCTGAGTTGTCTGTTTTCAGCCTTTCATGAAGACCATGTTTGATCTGTATTTTTGTTTAGGTGCTATAGAAGTTATTCTTACAACAGTGATACTTCAGTTTTCTCTTGAGCTCCATTCTCTGGATAAGCACTTGTGAAATATGTTCACATGATTTGGAATGACGTGTTTTACACCTTTGACCTTTGACTTGTCTTTTTTGTCCTTTCACTTGGAGTTATAACTTAGATGCCTTTGTGGTGTTTTCCTTCTGACTCTTTCAATAAGGAATCATTAACTGACCTATGACCTTCCAAACACCCTACAAAACGAGCAAATGAAATACTGAATTCATTTTGTTATTATTGAGAAAGGCAAATAAATGTTCTTGTGTATTTTATGGCTGATTTTAAAGATGTTTAGTTTAGTCTGGTTTTCTCAATAAGTAGTTGAAACAGCAGCTAAATCAGCACAAGGGCTGGGGAAGCAGTTCAGCCTATTCATTTCTACATTTCACCAGTAAATGACTATTTTTTGTCCTTTCATGGTAGACACTTCATAATGGGTATGACAAAATTAATTTTTTAAATGCTTGCTAATTGTTTTCAGAAAAAAAGAAACTTCGGATATTTTTGGAATCCTGTCCTAGATTTTTATTTGGAAGCTTACAGCATCTTGAATGTGCACAGCATATTAAATATTATTAAATTGTATACATAAATTAAGCAGTTGGGAAATTGAATTTCACAATGGATCACTGACTTTAAACTACAGAATTCTACCTTGGGCTAAATTAAAAAGTAACCACTTGGTGTTTTGACGTCTCAGTAGCAGCAATCTCTGCAAAGTCTTGCTTAGAAGAATGAAAACTAGAGAAGTTACTTTGTGAAAGTAATGTTTTGGGAATTAATATTTTTAGATAATGAATGTGTTGATTTTTTTTAACAGCAATTAGTTAACTTTAAGAACCTTCTTTGTTATCTAAGTTTGTTTTTGCTTTCATTTCTTTAAAAGCTACTTCAGAGGATGTTTGTAATTATTTCTGTGACTACCCTATAAACATTAAAAGCAAATAAAAGAAAAACAAAGGAGGTGTGAAGTTTTACTATTAAATTGATATTTCTCTTAATCCAGTCTGATTATGACCAAACATAAATCTGTTAGTGGGGATATGAGGAATAAGACAAGAGCATAAACAGTTTCAGGAGTGATTCAACTATTTCTGCTGCAATGATCCTATTTTCTATGACCTCCTGCAGCCCAAAGTTCTCTATGCTGAATATCAATATAAAGAACTCTTAGCAGCTGTGTTGCAGCCAGAGTTGTTCAGTGGCAGCTGAATAACTCTCCTCCTTGTCTGTAAAGGTGCATGGCGTCACCTTCAAAGTGTAGAAAGGGGAATTTTCTTCATTACAATTTTATAGAAGTAATAAAACAAAAAATAATTGAAGACATTGTTCTTAACTTGCTTTCCTAAATTACCAGGATCAGGAAAGACTTGTTCAATTGTTTCAGTTCTCTTTAGAGAAATTTCAAGTGTTTAAATTCCCTGAAACATTAAAATACAAATTTGTGAATCTGAAAAGTGCAGTACTCAAAGTTTTTCTTACTAGATCATTGACAGTTTTTCCAAATATATTTATGTATTTTAGTGGAAGCCAAAGTCAAGATTGAGTGGTGATAGAAGGGTATACATAATGTAGGAAGCTGGAACTAATAATAGCCAGAGCACATTCTAAGGTTCCTGTGTAAGATATGGTGGGGTCAGCCACCATTGGGAAAATGTCAAGGCTGTGAAAACAGTCAAAATTCATAGTAAATACTGGATCAGAAGCAACAAAATGGTGAGAAATAGGAGCCTGGAAGAACTGTTTCTAAGAAAAAAATAGTCTAGCCACTCTAATAATTAAAAACCCATGATAGGCTTGGAGTGGTGGCTCATGTCTGTAATCCCAGCACTTTGGGAAGCTTAGGCAGGCAGAACACTTGAGGCCAGGAGTTCGAGACCAGTCTGGCCAACATGGTGAAACTGGTCTCTACAAAAAATACAAAAATTAGTCAGGCATGGTGGCTCATGCCTGTAATCCCAGCTACACACAAGGCTGAGGCATGAGAATAGTTTGAACCCTGGAGGCAGAGGTTGAAGTGAGCTGAGATCGCTCCATTCTGCGCTCCAACTTGGTCAACAGAGCGACACTCTGTCTCAGAAAGAAAAACAAAACAAAACCAAAAACCCGTGATGATTCTCTAATACCCCAAGACAAAATCTAAATTCCTCCCAAACATTAAAAGCCCCATATAACTTGATCTTGGTCTATTTTAATGACTTCACATTCTGCCACTCTATTTCACCTTTCTCTCCATTTCCATCTACCAACATCACCCATGCAATTGTCTGCCACACTAAGCCACCTGGTGAATTTTAAGTTTCCTTGTTAACACCTGTGTCTCCATTCTTTCATGTGACACACCCCCGAAGACAAGCCCTCAGCCCTGTCCATGTGAGTCATTTCAAGGATATATTTTAAATATAACTGATGCTAAGCTTTTCCAAGTTATCTAGGCCAAGTCATTGGGCTGTTGGTGCTATCATGTCACCTTGTTCACACGTCTACCATGTTTCTTACCACATGGTTCTTCACTGTTTATTTACAATTTTGTTTCCTCCAACACTCTGGGAGTGCTAAAATGAATCTAGAAGATAGTGAAATGTCTGGGCTTGTGATCTGAACATTAGGACGTAGACCAAAATGACAGGTTCAAGGAAAAGTTTGAATAAAAGACATGAAACCAGAATTAAAAGATGTCACTGTGGGAAATTCTAGACCTAAATAGAGTTTTGAAAATTCCAGTAGAGATTAATTCCTACTCCTAGTCTTCCTAAGTCCTGCAGAGGTAATCAAAGACACAAGGTCCCCCAGGGCTAGAGAATATGTGTGGCTAGGCTATAAAGGCTCACAATGACCATCTGTCTAATATGCAAACTCATAATGGCGCAGATCTCCAAACCCAAAACCCAAGAGAAATCAGATTAACATTTTAAATAATAGAAGCTGACTTACCACTCTGTTTAGGCAGTAAAGGTTTATTTGTATGAATCTTCAAAAACGTTCAGTAAACCCCTGCCTTCTTCCCCAATTTCTTCTCTATCAGATAGAAGGCTAAATACAGGGGATAAATATCTATTTTATTTTATTTGTTTTCTTTTTTTAAATAGGAGAAAATCATACAATTAATAATAATCATCATCATTATTATTTTATATTAGATTCAGGGGATACACGTGCAGGTTTGTTACAAAGGTATACTGGGTAATGCAGGGGTTAGGGTTTCTAGTGAACCCGTCACCCAAATAGTGAACATAGTAACCAATAGGTAGTTTTTCAACCATTGCCCGCCTCCACCTTTTGGAGTTCACAGTGCCTGTTGTCTTTATGTCCATGTGTACCTGTTTAGCTCCCACTTACAAGTGAGAACATTTGAAATTTGACTTTCTGTCTCTGCATTAATTCACTTAGGATAATGGCCTCCAGCTGCATCCATGTTGCTGTAAAGGACATGATTTCACTCTTTTCTATGGCTGTGTAGCATTCCAATTAGAACATGTTTTCTAGTTTTTTTGATGGGTCATGATAAAAGGACAGTTTGCATGAACTTATTTTATGGTTGTAGGAAGCTAAGTGAGAGGCATGCTACCAGGAATAACAGAATTGGGAATGTTCCATCTCTGTAAAACTACACATCTTTTTCAACCATCTTCCTCTGTGGAAGTAGGAGAGTTTAAGATTCCTACGAAGACAGGAAGGGACATTTATATCCTCAATCTGGACCCCTGGTAGGAGTAAAGTTCAGTCCTCTGGGTAGGAGGTTTCCAAAGTTGATTTTGTGTGAGTCTATCAGTAAAACATTTCTGTGCATGGCTCCTGCTATTCATTTATTTATGTATAAATTATATGGTTGAGCTACTTCATGCATGGGCAATGTATGTAAAAATAGAAAGTAAAAAGATAATAAAACTGAACTAAGCCATCTTTCAGAAATCACTTTTTTAAAAAAAATCAGAATATAGTTGATTAGAGTGGATATAAGCCCATCACTCAAGTAGTCTTATAACACTGAATGTTTTAGGCTGACATTTTGGCAGATGTTATTGGCGTACTTTTGGTCTTGAACATTACTGATGGAGAGCTTGAACTGGGAGTAGGGGTGCGGGCCCATCTCTGACTGTTCACTTGGAATTGTGGCATTCTTAATTTGAGGATGATTGTATTAGTTTTTAAAATTCATATGTCCATATTATGATAGTTGACTGTTGTATACTGCGGAATCAATTAATGTTACAGAGTATGTAAACTGCAATTTGTCATAATATGCTAAAAAGGAATGAAAAAGGGAAGGTAATATTACCACCCCTTCACATGATAGAACTCCTATGATTTCTTGAGGATACCTCACTGATATGGTTTGGCTATGTTCCCTCCCAAATCTCAACTTGAATTGTATCTCCCAGAATACCCACGTGATGTGAGAGGAACCCAGGGGTAGGTAATTGAATCATGGGGGTTGGTCTTTTCCGTGCTATTCTCGTGATAGTAAATAAGTCTCATGAGATCTGGTGGGTTTATCAGAGGTTTCTGTTTTTGCTTCCTCCTCATTTTTCTCTTTCGGCTGCATGTAAGAAGTGGCTTTTGCCTCCCACCATGATTCTGCAGCCTCCCCAGCCATTTGGAACTTTAAATCTCTTTTTCTTCCCAGTCTCAGGTATGTCTTTATCAGCAGCAAGAAAATGCACTAATACAATAAATTGGTACCAGTAGAGTGGGGCATTGCTGAAAACATACCCGAAAATGTGGAAGCAACTTTGGAACTGGGTATCAGGCAGAGGTTGGAACAGGTTGGAGGGCTCAGAAAAGTATGGAATCTCTTAGAGACTTGTTGAATGGCTTTGACCAAAATGCTGATAGTGGTATTGAGAGGTGACAATGTGCTAGCAGCCCTTGCTGGGTACCGCCTGGGCATCTGCTTTAGCCCTGGAGGAGCCCGTCAGCCCACTGCTGCGCTGTGGGGGCCCCTCTCTGGGGCTGGCTGAGGCCACAGCCGGCTCCCTCTGCTCATGGGGAAGTGTAAGGGGAGAGTGGCGGATGGGAACCTGGGCTGTGCGGGCCAGCGCGGGTTCCAGGTGGGTGCGGGCTCCAAGGGCGCTGCACTCGAATTGGCAGGTCAGTGCAGCAGGCTGTGGGCAGTGAGGGGCTTAGCACCTGGGCCAGCAGCTGCGGAGGTTACGCCAGGTCCCCCAGCACTGCTGGCAGGCCCGCACAATGTTCTAATTCTCACGGGCCTCAGCCACCTCCCCCACATGGACTCCCGTGCAACCGAGCCTCTCCGATGGGTGCCAACCCCTGCCCTGCAGCGCCGGTTCCATCAACCACTCAAGGGCTGAGGAGTGTAGGCATGGGACTGGTGGGCAGCTCTGCCCAAACGGCCCTGGCACGGGGTCCACTAGGCAAAGCCAGCTGGGTTCCTGTCGGGTGGGGATCTGGAGAACTTTTGTGTCTAGCTGGAGGATTGTATATGCACCAATCAGCACTCTGTATCTACCTAATCTGATGGGGACTCGGAGAACTTTTATGTCTAGCTGGAGGATTGTAAATGCACCAATCAGCACCCTGTGTCTAGCTCAAGGTTTGTAAACACACCAATCAATGTTCTGTGTCTAGCTAAAGGTTTGTAAACGCACCAATCAGCACTCTGTGTCTAGCCAATCTAGTGGGGACTTGGAGAACTTTTCTCTCTAGCACCCTGTGTCTAGCTAAAGCATTGTAAATGCACCAATTAGCATTCTGTGTTTAGGTAAAGGTTTGTAAATGCACCAGTCAGCACCCTGTCAAAACAGACCAGTCAGCTCTCTGTAAAATGGACCAATCAGCTCTCCATAAAACAGACCAATCAGCGCTCTGTAAAATGAACCAATCAGCAGGATGTGGGTGGGGTCAGATAAGGGAATAAAAGCAGGCTGCAGTGGCAACCTGCTTGGTCTCCTTCATGCTGTGGAAGCTTTGTTCTTTTGTTCTTTGCAATAAATCTTGCCGCTGCTCACTCTTTAGGTCCACGCTGCATTTATGAGCTATAACACTGTGAAGGTCTGCAGCTTCACTCCTGAAGCCTGCGAGACCACAAATCCACCAGAAGGAAGAAACTCCGGACACATCTGAACATCAGAAGGAACAAACTCTGGACACGCCATCTTTAAGAACTGTAACACTCCCTGCGAGGGTCTGCAGCTTCATTCTTGAAGCTGGCGAGACCAAGAACCCACCGGTTCCAGACACAATGTGAACAATAAAGTCCAGACTGAGGTGGTCTCAGATGGAGATGAGGAACTTGGGAACTGGAGCAAAGGTGACTCTTGTTATGTTTTAGCAAAGAGACTGGCAGCATTTTGTCCCTGCCCTCGATATTTGTGGAACTTTGAACTTGAGAGAGATGATTTAGGGTATTGTGTGGAAGAAATTTCTAAGCAGCAAAGCATTTAAAAGGTGACTTGGGCACTGTTAAAACGTTCAATTTAAAAAGAGAAACAGCATAAAAGTTCAGAAAATTTGTAGTCTGACAATGCAGCAGAAAAGAAAAACCCATTTTTTTTGTGGAGAAATTCAAACTAGCTGAAGAGATTTGCATAAGTAACAAGGACCCAAAGGTTAATCCCTAAGACAATGGGGAAAATGTCTCCAGGGTATGTCATGGGTCTTCATGGCAGCCCCTCCCATCACAGACCCAGAAGTGTATGAGGAAAAAGTAGTTTTGTGGGCCAGGCCCAAGGTCTGTATGCTGTGTGCAGCCTAGGGACTTGGTGCCCTATGTCCCAGCTGCTGTAGTCGTGACTGAAAGGGGCCAACATAGAGCTTGAGCTGTGGCTTTAGAGGGTGGAAGCCCCAAACCTTGGCATCTTACACATGGTGTTGAGCCTGTGGGTGCACAGAAGTCAAGAAAATTGAGGTTTGGGAACCTCCGCCTAGATTTTTAGAAGATGTATTAAACACTGGGATCCCCAGGCAAAAGTTTGCTGCAGGGGTGGGGCCATCATGGAGAACCTCTGTTAGGACAATGTGCAAGGGAAATGTGGGGTGGGAGCCTCACACGGACTCCCTACTGGGGCACCACCTAGTGGAGCTGTGAGAAGAGGGCCACTTTCCTCCAGACCCCAGAATGGTAGACCCACTGACAACTTGCGCTGTGTGCCTGGAAAAAACGCAGACACCCAACATCAGTCAGTGAAAGCAGCTGGGAGGGAGGCTGTACCCTGCAAAGCCATACGGGTGGAGTTGTCCAAAGCTGGGGGAACTTACCTTTTGAATCAGTGTGACCCAAATGTCAGACCTGGAGTCAAAGGAGATCATTTTGGAGCTTTAGAATTTGACTGCCCCACTGAACTTCAGACTTTCATGGGCCCTGCCATCCCTTTGTTTGGGCTAATTTCTCTCATTTGGAACAGCTGTATTTACCCCCATTGTATCTAGGAAGTAACTAGCTTGCTTTTGATTTTACAGGCTTGTAGGCAGAAGGGTCTTGCCTTGTCTCAGATGAAACTTTGGACTGTGGACTTTTGGGTTAATGCTGAAATAAGACTTTGGAGGACTGTTGGAAAGGTGTGATTGGTTTTGAAATGTGAGGGCATGAGATTTGGAGGGGCCAGGGGAGAATCATATGGTTTAGCTGTATCCCCACCCAAATCTCAACTTGAATTGTATCTCCCAGAATTCCCACGTGTTGTGCGAGGGAACCAAGGGGAGGTAATTGAATCATGGGGGTAGGTCTTTCCCTTGCTATTCTCGTGATAGTAAATAAGTCTCATGAGATCTGATGGCTTTATCAGGGGTTTCTGCTTTTGCTTTCCTCATTTTTCTTTCGCCTCCGCCATGTAAGAAGTGGCTTTTGCCTCCCACCATGATTTTGAGGCCTCCCTAGCCATGTAGAACTTTAGGTCCAATTAAGCCTCTTTTTCTTTCCAGTGGCAGATTTGTCTTTATCAGCAAAGTGAAAACAGACTAATATACTCGACCACTACATGGCAGTTCTATCCTTTTGATATGTGGGCTGAGGAAAGATACCAGTGTCGATCAGTATCTTAATGGTTTGTGAACTTTAGTTGCTTTGATAAACATAAACACATTGAATTAATAATATTGGCTTACTTGTACCCTAATAACCTAATCCTTTTGGACACACACTGAGGAATGTGTACCAACTTTGGAGACTACTAGTCAATATTATAGAGAATCAGACAAATTGGAACTATGTTCCTCAATATAATTATTGGCAGTAGTTGAAGTTTTGAAAGAAATAAAACAATGTATTTGTTCCAAAAAAAGGCACAGGAATAAGGGGTAGGTTTTTAAATTGTATGATTTTCTTCAAAATATGTGAATTTATGTTTATATTCATGGGTTTCAGACCCTACTTTTGAAAAGATGTATGATTTCTTTTGTTAGTGTGTTTCTCTTCAAATACTTGGTTTGGTTACAAGTGATCAAACTGGCAGTAAATTGTGACTTATGTTGCAAGTGAAGCAAAAATTAAACTTTGGGGAGTTTTATAGTTTTAAAATGTATTTGAAGAACTTAGTTTCTATACACTGCATATACTTGGATTCCAAAATGATATTTATAAAAGTTCTGCAGGATTCAGAAAGTCAATGAATATCACTCACTCTGTGAGAGCAGTCATACCCCCAGTGTCACGCAAGGCACCAGTAGACAACCTGTGAATACTGATGGAATAGAAGGAGTAGATTGTCTTAGTGAAAGACCATTTTGTTTAGCAAATTCCTGAAAATCCATGGTAGTCTAGGGAAGAGCTGTAAGGTTAATTTTAGTTTAGGAAATGTTGGTAAATTATAAGAGATGCCTTTAGAATAATTCAGAAAATGTAGGCTAAAAGACAACAGTATTTTTTCAATTAAGAGACAGTATATATAATTGTTCATTAAAATAAAATGAAAATGAAAACCACATTCTGTGTAGCAAACGTGACATAAGATTAATGCATCCTTTTAGAAAAGCTGAACAAATAGAAAATATATGCACTTTATTTTATATACTAGATGTGTTTCTTGAAATTTTCAGGTGCATCAAACTGTTAATTGAATTGTTTGAATTGTTATTTCAATATATCACCATACTTTTAAACTTTTAAAATTAGAATTGCTGAAATTGGATGAGAAGTGTATGTATGGGGTGGAAGAAATGGTGGGGATTAAAGGGGCAGGAGTAACTAGTGACAGTGGTTTTAGATCTTTTACCCTTAAGATACCAGCAAGGAAACCCCAGAGCTTCTTGGGATTACTGAGAGGATAAACCTTAGAGCTTCCTTTGAAAATTAAATAATTTAATTGTTTTTGCCAGTCTATATGCTCATTCATTAATTCATTCATCTATCCACCATTCATGCATTTATTCAATCATACATTCATTTGGCCAGACTTCATTGTTTGTCCTCTGTGTTACAGACACTGCATTTGACCCCGGGGAATTACAGTGATAATACAGAATCCCTGACCTTGAAGTACCTACAGTATTGTGAACAATTGCTGCCAGGCGGGAGCATTTACAGGACTCTCTTCTGTTTTATGTTGTTAAAGTGAATTGGGACTCTTTATAATCAGGCTAATTAATTTTTTAGAAATTGGTTGAAGTAGAAAATACCTTTTAAAAGTCAGTCATAAAACTGTCTATTGATAGGTAAGAGTATTTTGTAATGCAGCTCTGTAGTTACTTTGTGACTTTGATTACCCACATAGCTGATATTTAATGTATTGGCATCTATGATGATGTCTTTTTCCTAGTGACCTTCAAACTTAGCCTCAGTGTATTTATTCAAATTATTCATTAAAATAAATTATATGTTAGCAGAAGTGCGGATAACACATGGTGGTTTGAGGGTTTACTGTGTTTATGTCTGTTAAATCTTTACTAATGTTATTGTGTTAGAGGAAGTTCTGCTTGGCACGACATTTCTGGCTGAAAAGCCAGAGTTTCTTAAATTTTTCAGTTCTCATAAAATGTAGTTTCAGTCTTTATGTATTATGTATGATTCTTTATGACATCTAATTCCCTCCCCCTTCCACCCTAGGGTGTAACTATAAATAGCCATAACATTTAGCCCTGGCAATTGAACAAGTATGAGGAAAATTTAGATCCAAATGGGAGTCATTACTTCACATTTCATGATTCAGTGTGCAATCTATGTTTTAAAATGGCTCTTTTATTATTATAAATATGTTCCTTTCTGCCTAATTGTGACATCCTCAAGAACAATTATTGCCAATTGAGTTCATGGCACTTTAAAATAAGTAACTCCTATGGTTTGAAATAAGTGAAACAGTAATTATATTGTAGATGGGATATTTAAAAAAACTTTTACTTTAAAGTTCAGCTCAGCCACTATCAATAGTCATGTGGGACTTTTTATGGATATGTTACTAAAGCTGGTTGATATAAATTCACCTTGCAATTTAAAATTTGAAAAGATGGAAACCATTAATATTTGCATTATAAAGAAATTAGTCAAAGAAAGTTAAAATTATATTTTGGAAAAAAAGCCTTAAATCTTAGCTCCAAATGATAGAGCTCCATTGATGCTTACATACTGTTATTGCTTTGAGAAATTTTGAAGTGAATTGGAAACACTGACATATAAAATCTTTACCTCTTGTGCTGGTGAAACTAGTCAAATACAAACAGGGATAACATGAGGATTAAATGAGGAAACATGAAAATCACGCTGACACAGTAAATATTGATGGAATGAATGATTACATGATAAATAATAAGGTAAAGCTTTAACTGTGCTGTGTGAGATTAATTAATAGTGGGTGATCAAGGAAGGGTCTAAATCAGTGATAACTGTAATGACAGGCAAGACTTGGCTCCAACACTTCATTAAACTTCTATTTTTATGGGGATTTCTTCATTTCCACTGGAATGAACAAGTCAGTATGCATGACTTATTCTGCAATGAACTTTGATTAATTTTTCTAAGTACATTAAAAATGAGTTGCACCCTTCTCTTAATCCGAGAAACCCCTTATACCTACACTGATAAACCCTCTGATGCACATGTAAGAAGGCAGGATAATGGGCATGAAGGACAATCATCTATATGTATATGTAAAAATATATTTTTGCTTGTCAGTAATAACTCTGAACTGCCTACAGCATTCATCGTGCCTCTTAAAAGTCGGGTATTGTATTGAATTCAAAAATTCTCTTATGCTGAGCAGGGAAAGGAAAAAAAAAATCAAACACTTTCTGAATTGGGCCCAAATATCCAAGGTTAATTTTCTGAGAAAGCTGCAGTGGCTTGATAAGGCCATCCCCTGCAAATTAGTTTTGCCTGCCTGGATTACCGCTAAATTTATGCAGCTTGCCTTATCCTTTCGGAAACGCCTCTGAAGTGTCGTAATTAACTGGCATACATAAAGTGAGCACATTTTCTGCTTGGTGGCGGCCATTCCTCATTTCATCTCAGTTCTAACCCAAATGGAAAGGTAGTTTCTTATTTTTACTGTTAAAAGCACACATGAATGCACTTGTGTATGTGTGTGTACACACACACAAATACACTTTCCAGTACTTTACCAGAAGCCTTTGAAAACAATCATAAAACAGTTGCAGAACAGAGTTTGGAAATTTAAAGGGCTAAAGAATACTGCTGAAAGAGCAGAAATTTTTTGCAGGAAATTGAAATAAAAAGTATAGGCACCCTTTGTGAAGTGGCTGAACTTTTTTTTTTTACTAGAAAAATTATATTTTAATACATTTTCTTTGTGTATTTCTCTGAATAGAAACTCAGAAATCACCAAGAAATGGTGAAAACAAGTATGATGAATGTCTCTTTAGTTTGTATTTTCTAATGTCATTTAAAAATATATATTTTAATTATCCCCTTATTTTCTTAAACCTAATAGTTCCATTAAAACTTAAATCCTCCACCTCCCCCCACCTCGAAAAGCTCAAAGCAGACTATCGTTAGACAACATTCTCAGAGATGGGACTCTGTCTTCCTATTTGTTGTTACTTTGGCTAAACATTTTTTTTTTCTAAACATAAGGCTGAAGCAGTCAGTGTTTATTGAACTTCAGTGTTAGTCTTTGTTAGAATCATCCCTGGCATCATATTTGACTGTGGATATCTCCTGGAAAATACAGTAGATATTAGAGCACTCTTTGCTTAACTTCTTCATTTAGAAGTTACTTTTGTTTTGAAGACAAAACATTGCACTTGCAGCCTACAGAAAGTGATCAAGAATCCCACAATGTCCAGGTTCATGGAGTTCAGTGTTAGGAGTGACACCAGAGCAGTCATAATCCTTGAGGGGCCAGGAGAGATTTTCGTCTTCCACCCTGTACTCTGTTCTCAGATTTGCTTTGGATTCAGTTCCTCATAGAGTTATTATGAGGATTAAGTGTGTTAATACATATAAAATGTTTAGAACTGTGCCTGGCACAGGGCAAGTTTTCAATAAATGTTCGCTGTTATGATTCAGTTCTCAGGAGGAGGATGCTCCAATGCTGGCTTCTGGCAGAATCCTTTCTTACTCATTTAAGTAGCAGTTGCCTTTTTCCTGGACAAATCCTTATTTTTAGCAGGTGAACTGTATCAGGATTTCATTTTTTTTTTTTTTTTTTTTCAGTTTTTGTAACTTCTTTCCCTTCTAGGAAGCAGAGAACACCACTTCCTGCCCCCTCTAGTGGCTTTTTCCTCTCAATCTTGCTTTCTTCTTCCCCTGTAAATTTCAGGGCATCACTTTTCACCCTCTTTTCTGATGTTTGCTGTAGTGCTTTCTAAGACCTCTTCTTCATTCTTCTTTACTATTCTTATAACCCTTACCCCTTTGATTCTGCTTTCTAGAAATGTTTAATTTCCTCTCTCAAGTAACTAACTACCCACAAGAAACAGATACCAAATTCTTTTGTGTAGGGGAAGCACTCAGTGGTGCCTGAAGGAAGATGTAATCTAATTGTGAAGTCATCTAATACAGTTTAGAAAATATTTCCCTTCCTTGATTATTTTACCCCGTGGGAAAATTGTCATGCTGAGACTTCTTTATGTGAAATAGATTATTCACGTCTCCCACTCTATTACACACTTAAAAGACAATCAACACTTTGAAAAATTCATCAGAGTTATACAGATTGATAGTCTCCTCTACTTACCTTCAAGATGCTTTCCAATTGATGGTGACTAGTCTTGAGACTTTCTCAGGAAAGTCAAATACATCTATATTCTTTTGGGGTGTGATGGAGCGTGTGTGTGTGTGTGTGTGTATGTGTGTGTGTGTCTGTGTAGAGGGGGTGGAAAAGGTGCTTCATCTTTTGGTGACATCTTAGAAGTGAGGGAGAGAATAAGTCAAAATATTTCCCAATGGGAGATGGACTTCTTTAGGACATCTGAGTATTGATCCTGGTTCTAGTTTAAGCCATTAATTTTCTAAGTGACTAGAGAGTAAATATAATATGATTATTCTAAGACTGAGGCTAAATAGGATGTTCACTTTGAGGACACCAAAAATACCAGTCTCTTCAAGGTCTAAGAAGTAGGCATCAAGTTTCTGGGCATAGATCTTGTTACTGAAGTAAGTGTGCTTGAATGATATTTTATTCAAAGGTACTGTCTGGAGGGAGGCAGCCTTGGTTGTGAGATGAAGACATTACTCAATTTTTGTTGACTTGATTAAAGCAGCTGGTTCCTGAGACACCTTTGTAATTCTGACCACCAGAATGTGTTGTTAACTTTAATTAGGAGCCCAGAAGACTTATTTCATCTCCAGCTCCTCGGAAGACTTGGGCCGGGCAGAGCACAACTTCATCACCATATCATGAAGAAACAAGAAACAATGACAGTAACAGAATTTTCTCTTTCCTCCCACCCTTGGCCTTCTTTTAGATTTAAGTGTAAAATTTTGCTTAAATGGTTATTTAATGTTTTCAATTGATAATATGTTATATTTATATATTTTAGATAGATGTCTAATTTTTGATTATAAAATTATATGTTTATTATTTAAAATTTGAAAAATGAAGGAATTTTTTAAAATTTATAGTTTTACATTTTAAAAATGATACTTGATATTCTTTGCTGTACTTACTCTTTTTTGTTGTTATTAAGCTTGTATTTCTCGTGATGTACTTACTCTTATCACTTCAAATCTTCAGTGTGTGGTTCATCACCTAAGTTATGTTATAGCTAAAATTGTTATATGGGCCTATCAAAGATATTTTACTACATGTGTTTAACAGTATTACACAGAGAGCCCATGCCAGATCTTACTTTATGTATTCTGATCCCAAACTTCTAAAGCTAATAAAAGAGGGCTTTTAAATGCAACCACTATGCCTAGATAGTCTCACTTTTATTGAGTGTATTGCCATAGTAGAATGACAACCCAAGTTGATCTATAGCAAGATTTAAGCATAAAATCTTCAACTAGTGATCACCAACAAATATTTAATGAATACGTAATTCCTCTACCCGTGTAAGAAGAGGTAGAACTCTATTGTCTCCTCCTAAAATTTTATTAATCCTGAGGTAGGAATGAGGGGAGGAATACCTAACAAAAAAGAAAAAATATCCGCAGTGATGTATCTAGAATGCCATATCACCTCCTGACCTGAATCAGGCTTTGAGCTAAGCAGAGAAAAAATATATTTTAATCCAATAGCTCTCATCTTCTTTAATGTTGCTCTGTAATGTTTACTTCAAAGAGCAGTCATTACTTTTTTATACTTAAAAATATAGATTAAACTAATTTCCTAGAATTATGCTGCAAGCTTTCATGTCAAGTAAATCCTTACTCTCAACCTTAGTATTATGCTGCAAGCTTTCATGTCAAGTAAATCCTTACTCTCAACCTTAGTATTATGCTGCAAGCTTTCATGTCAAGTAAATCCTTACTCTCAACTTTAGTATTAAAATACATTTTATATTTTAATTCATATATTTGTATTTTAATATATGAACAAATA